>NC_136007.1:7486533-7674033 GCF_048128805.1 Centroberyx gerrardi | reverse complement strand
CACACACACACACACACACACTCACACACACCCTTCCCCATCACCTGTCCCCTTGAATTACAGTGGCCTGTAATTGACACAAACAATAAAGTAACATTTTCGCAATAGAGACGAGTAAGCTAGCTAATTAGACCAGAGACCAACAGAAACACATAGTGAAGAGCTAACACATCACCACGCAAAATACTGGAATAATAATATTTTATTTTTTTATTTATTAGTTTATTTGTCAGGGACAATGCAAAACAAACATTATAACAGGTTCAATAACATGATACAGATGTGTTGCATATGGGATTTCTAGCCAAGGCTAATTTGCGACCCCTGTCCCTGGGGTCAATACTGCTTTATTATTTAGTTTTTTAGCCTTTTTGTAACTGAAATGTGTTGTGATGCCGGTTGCTCGCTCACAGCACCGTCCTCCATTGCTGAGCAGTTGAAAATGTGAGTCGGTGGGGTAAATTGGGAATAAATTGTCTTGAAATGCCGATGGGAAGGGAATTTTTGTTCCAAAACAGTACAGGCCGGAAAGTGAGTTTTGAAAGCCAGAAATCGCAGCACTTGGCGAAGTAATTGATGAGTCATTGGTTTTGCTCAACAGCCATGTGAACCCCCTGCAGACATATTGTGTTCACTTTGTGTTTTGGGGAACTAGAAATCTTAGTTATTGTCCCTTTAAGTCATCCTACAGGCCTAGAGGTTATATAGAGGTAACGTTTGTTCTGTAGCAAAGTCACAAGTGTTATCCCCACAAAAGTCATTATATGTCTATCAACATCCATGTGTCCTGCTGAAGTGCCCTTGCAGGAGAAAAATAGTTATTACCACCAGTAATAATGCCTCTGTATTACATATTAATTACAGTACAATTCCTGGTGAAATCTGTTTTTGCAATTACTTACGTTTCATAACCAGTCATTAGAATACAATTACTAGTGGTAACCATTTTTCGTTTTTTTTTTGCATATTATTTAGTAAGTACTTATTAATTACCAGTCATTATTGTGTAATTAAATATATGTAATTCAAAAGGTTACTTTCTTTATGTTATCTACAGTCTAATGTGGCCAATGATAGACTGTTTGTAGACTGTGTTGACTTTGTTTTACTGTATGAATATGAAGCAGGGCAGTGCAGACAAAGAGCATGCGTGCTTAGCTTAGCTTTCCTGGATAAATAAAGGCTACCAGCATTAGCATTTAGACATGAGCGAACCGGATGAAGCACGGACGCAAAACACGGTTTTAACTTGCTGTGAAAAAATAAAAATAGTGTTTTGGTGTGCGGCTGGCTTGTTTATGCACCTCAGCTTTTCCTGCGCTTTGCCAGCATTCAGATTGTCGCTTTGCAGAGGACAAACAAACTTTTCTCTGGCATAAACTGATGCACCACCGGCCATTTCAGATGATCATACAATGCCCATCAACCCATAAAGTGTGAGCTTAGGCGTTCAGCATGTTGAGGAATGCATTATATCATTACAGCCTGTGACAAGCCCATGATATTCCTCTTTAAAAGTGGTCTCCTCGACATATAACCGCTGTCTTTCAATATAGTGGCTATGGATAGGCTGATGGTGCACAATGGGCTTCACCAAATAACTATGGCTTCCATTAGGATAAAAGGATTCTGGGTAAATGGATGAGACAGCAAGTAGGTATTGATGAAAAGATGATGATGGTTTAAAAAGGCTTGCTTTGCCTGGATTTAAAGACTCTCCTCCTAACAGCGCCAGGCAGATATAAGTGGAGTTGAAAATTCAATCCATATTACTCTCCAAAGGGAGTGATTACAGTGCGGTTTGCATGTGGGGTCAAGAGTGGAAGATAGACAGAAAAACACTGGAACAAACAGATGGGAGGAGAGGAGGTTGTGCTAGTGCTTCCCTAACGGTGGTAATAAGAGGCACAAAACAAACAATGTAAGGTGATGTAGAGTGTTTTTTAACCACAGTTGTCAGATGGGTGGTTTTGGTGATTTCTTTTTTTTTTTTTTTAGAGAAATCAATTGCAATATTTCAACTGTTTTTTATAGAATGAACAAAAACATGTATGCATTGTATTTTTCAACAATAGTGAGTCAAAATTGAACACAGTTTTTGTATAAGGCTTTCCAAACCAAGGTGCACTGATTTCATGATGAGAGCTGGTTGGGAAGGAGGTAGGGAGGGAGGAGTGTGGTGGTTAAACAGGTGCGACAGGATGTTCTGTGCTGTGGATTAATTGTTCACACAGCCATGAACTTATCTGATCTGTGCCACAAAGGGATAAAAACATTAGATTTTCTGTTCTTGTGTAAATTCAATCTGCAAGCCAGAGTATAGCAACTTCAGTTGGAGTACAATGCTGCTAAAGAGGAGAAGAACTTAGCAGGAAAAACACATTAGTGCAGTACACCACCCATATGTTCCCATTCAAACTATATATTTTGAGATCATCTATTTTGTTAGCCTCTCAGAATGTTAGCCGTCTGGACTTTTACATATTCAGGCCTAGTCCACACTAATCTGGATAAATTTGAAAACGCATCTTTATTTCTCTGGTTTTCGCCTTCCATCCGCACTAAGCTGGCGTGTTCGACCACCCAAAATAGAGCTTTCCGAAAACACTCTCCCTAGTGGATCTGTAAAATAATTCGAAACGCTGATTCTGTGCCTCAAGGACTGGTGGTTGTGGCTAGAGAGCCACTCCAAACCCCAAAGTTGCTCGCACAACTCAAAGTAGAGAAGAACAACTCTACCGTGACTTGACTTGCTAACGCACTTCGTTCTTAATGATCACTCTGTAAACAACAACCTTTTAAAAATGCCGGTGGCGGGAAGCTGGTGCTTGGCTGAAATGGCGTAAAGCGGCCGACCCAAGCGGCCTGCGCATGCCCGTGGAAGAAATTATGAGTTTTTGGCAGTTTTCGAAAACGTTAGTGTAGATGGAAAACTTTTGACATGAAATCGGCATTTTCAAATTTATCCGCATTAGTGTGGACAAGACCTTAGTTGTCTCTGCTGTCAACAGTAATATGAATATGAATGAAGTTCACATGCCAAGGGGAGAACAAGTTGCCACCAAGTCTCCAATCACACTGCTAGAATCTAGTCAAACCTGAACAAGGAAATGTCCGAGAGTGAAGTTATTCCTTTCTTAGCTCAGATCCTAAAGCACTTTCCTCACTGCACATTATCAGACTATGTTTACCTGCTTTGTAGTGTTCTTAAAACATGCTATAAAACAAATAGTTTATTAGGTTATTGTTAATATAAACCATTTCATGAATAACCAAACTCCATCATAGAGGCCTGATGAACAGCACAGTTACCTTACATCACAGCAGAGCTTGACCAAGGCTCATAACAATCAAGCTAATTTGAGCCACTGAACAAGAAAAGACTGAATGATAATTGGATGCTGCAGTTTGAATAGAAATGTCCCATTTATTAATGGTGTTGTCGAGCAGAATGAGGGAATTAATTGCAATTTTACAGCCGATTTTCTGCTATTTTAATTGCACTGGGGTTTTTTTACTCAGTGTTTTTTGGCCTTACAAAGTACTTTGGCATCACGAATATACTAAATATATTTATCGTCAAAGTAGAGCTATCTTATACATTCAAATGGAAAGACAGTGCATGTTTCCTTAAGTATCCTCAGTGCTTACTATAAATATGATGTGCTTCTGCCTTATCACAAAGCTTTCAAAAGGGTTTAGAGTTAATCCAGATGGTTTGGGGATATCTGACATGGATGCTACAAGAACTGTTTACACCACCGGCTCTTGTATTTGTTCTGTGATACGTCTTTTCTTAATGTAACCAGAAAAATGTTAAAATTATCCTTAATCCCTTGTCATTTCCTCTTGATAGTCAAAACGATTTGCTTTTATGGGATGTTTTCGCCGTGTCAAAAAAAAACAAGCTGGAGACCGGCAGGCAGAACGCTTTCCGTATAATCCTCTGAAACACACACACCCACACACACACACCCACACACACACTTCAGTGTTTTCTCTCCGAGCTAGTCCTGTAGGTGCATAGACGAACACGCGCATGCAAAAACACACACTTGTACACACACACTCCTCAGTGTTTTCTCAGTGAGGCGGTCCTGTAGGTATTCCCTATCTGTTGATAAGGGTGAGCAGTCTTGTGCTGACCAAGCACCGCCCCGCAGCCTGCAGCCCACTGAGAACATGTTCAGTCCACTGACCTCCCATACATCACTGGGTGGTCAGTATCTGTGTAAGCACAGACAGGAACGTGTGTGTGTGTGTGTGTGTGTGTGTGTCTGTCTGAGTTTGAGTGAGTGGGTGTAGATCTCTGCATGGTCACTATCTGTGTAAGCACAGAAAGGACAAGCTGAGCAGAAAATACCAAGATTCTACCTATGTGAGCAGAAAAGTGTGTGTGTGTATGGTTGCGTTTATGTGTGTGTTTGAGGATGTATGCATGTGTGTGTGTTGTTGTTCTTCTATCCTTGTGTGAGCCAGTTTGGGGATATTTTTGCGAAGTGAGATCATTTTGCCCGGTCCTCACTTCAAATGTGTAGTTTAGGGTTAGGACTTGGGTCAAAGAGACCATTTTGCACCGAGGTTCAACAATCACACAGGGAGAAATCCATCGTAAAAGAGGAAGAGATACTATTTTCTCAATAGACCATAATGCAATGCAGCCACAGCTTGAGTCTTTGCTGTCCAACATCAGCTTTTTGCAGGCTTTTTCCTAATTTGAACAACTGGACACAACACACTATGACATTGTTCTACACTCTCACTTTTACTAGACTGGAAAAACATACTATGCTACTGCACTCTTCACCTACATGTATAACCCACAGCTGAATTCAACACCGAAGTTCACACTGGGTTTATCGAAAGTCATTCTGGGAAATGTAGGAAATCACTAACTGAAGTAGAGGTAGACGAGGCAAGTTGAGGCAAAGTGTGTAGGTAACACTTTACAATAAGGGTACACTAATTAAGGGTTAGTTAATGCTTAATACGCATTAACTAACCCTTAATTAACAGTTAACTAATGTGTCTGGTAATCATTTACTAATGGTGTTCATGTTAACTAAGGTATTAATTTATACATTATTTAATAGTCATCTTTATAAACTATTAAATAATGTATAAATTAATACCTTAGTTAACATGAACACCATTAGTAAATTACACATTAGTTAACTGTTAATTAAGGGTTAGTTAACTAACCCTTAACTTAGTGTACCCTTATTGTAAAGTGTTACCAGTGTGTACACCAAAAAAGTAAATTAGGCTACAACATTTCATCACAAAATAACTCCTGGAATACACTGAACATCACAGATTGATGAAATCTAACAGTGTATCTGTGCAGAGTGTCTGAGGGGGGATTTTCCTTTAAAGTTAGGAATGTAGTGGAGAGAGTGGATGTTAGGGAATGGATGTAGTCAGTAGAAGTGTGTGAGTGTTAATGTCTGTGTGTACATACATTATGTGTATGCACTTACTGTGTGAACCTATAGGTGAAGTGGGCTGAAAAGTTCTGAAAGATTCTGTGGAAGTACTCCCTATAAGCAGAGAGAAGAGCATCTGAGGAGGAGACTCTCTTTGACTTTGCTGTCCTGGCCGTTGCATCATCTTCACTGAGACTTTCTGAGATGTGACCATGTGAAAGTTTTAAGAGGGGGAACAAGAGCGATGGGAAAAAGTCAGGCTGGGCGGGAAAGAAATCTTAAAATTTCCAATGCTACTTTAACATTTTTTTTTTTTTCCGAGAGTTTAAATTAATGATCAATATCTGATTTACTTTAGGATGAAGATAGTGTGTTTTAAACATGAGCAACAGCAAAGGGTCGATGAGGCAATATGCTGCAACTGCCTGCAAGGTGCATGTGTGACTTCTGTATAGATGGTGTAAAAATGCCCTTTTACCATGACTGGACCACCCTGATAAATCAATCCCACTTCTCATTTGATTCCAGTTCAACTGAGGAATTGGAATTGGAATGTGAAAAAACCTACAGGAAGCAGAATTGGAATTGAATTGGAATTTCAGGAAGTTTAATTTAATTCAATGAAATTCTGTGAAATTCCATGTTTTTTTGTTTTTTCTTACCACATATCTGAGATTACACATAGTGTTATATATTATCAATACAGAATAGCATAAAACATTAAAGGGACCTTTCAGGTGGTATTTGATGCAGAACATGTAATCGTAATACAAGCATTATGATTGAATGTATTTGATTTGTTTAACTGTCTTTTATTTGATTCATAATGTTTGATTTATAATGTTTAGCAAGTCAAGGCAAACTCTCTTAAAAGTGGAATTTAATGGAATTCAATTCTGTTTCCTGTCATTCCATTTCAATTCCAATTCTGTTTCCTTGGAGCTGGGTGACATCACATTCCGACTCCAGGGATAGAATTGGAATTCACCATGCATTCTCAGTTCAGCTCATGAATAGCACCAACCCTGGTGCGATGTGCTCCAAACTAGTTCTACATTAGGAAATGCATTTTGTATTCTGTGTTTACTTTTTTTCAATGTTCAATTTGTTTGAATATGATTATTTATATTTTGCTTGTAAACATCTGAGTAAAGAAGAACCATATTTTGAACTATGATGCAATTTCCCAAATCTTATTTTCCATCTGCAAATCAAACTCCTGCTTAATCTGTGCAAACACCCAAACATTTACATGGCCAAGAATCCCAGAGTGGCGCTTTAAGTGGACTTTGTAAGGAAGGAGGGGAGAGAATATGTTCATCATAGATTTACAGGGGAAATAAATACGATTTTTACTGTCCCATAACACAAACTAGTAGAAACGGTTTATTACAGCTAGTTCACCCGTCAACTAGCTGCTCGAATGGTGAACAGCTAAAGGGAGAGAATAATTCGGCAACAAAAGTTGATTTGCTGGAGGAATTTGAACTTTATTAAACCTATGTGTTTCGGTGCTTCGGTTCTTCAAGGTTATTTACAAAATGAATGAAAGCACATCTTATATATTCCACAACATGGTTGACCATCTGTCAGTTATCCAATATGAACAAGACACATGGATAAGTTGTACATCCTACCCATCAATTTCAAAATAATAGCTCTAAACAGGAAGTTGTAAAAACTACAGAATAAATCATACAATCCCAAAAACATGCTTTTGGGATTGTATGTTTTATTCTGTAGATGGTCAATAATGTTATGGAGTATATAAGATGTGCTTTCATTCATTTTGTAAATAACCCTGAAGAAGGCTGAGCGCTGAAACTGCGCTGAAAATTCTTCCAGTAAATCAACTTGTGTTGCCGAATTATTCTCTACCATAACACAAACTAACCATGATCAATACCAATGACTCGACAATTACTTTGCCCGGGGATGGGAGGGGTGAGAGGGGGTGGGGGATGTGTAGGAGGTTAGATAGAAGTCAATAGAGGTCATAGGATATTTAATGCCCCTTTAATGCTCGTGTTCGACAAACGTACGATGACACTTAAGTTAGTGACAATCACAGGCGTACTTTTTCTTAGAAGACTGGAGTTAATACTATTATAATGTTTTAGTCACAAGGAAAGTCATTACTGAGAGAGGACAATGCATGTCAGCACCAGTCTAATGTGGTTGCAGAGGATTTTCTTTCACCCCAGTCATTTAAGGTCAATCTCTCTCTCTCTCTCTCTCTCTCTCTCTCTCCCCCCTCTCTGTCTCTCTTTCTCCCTTATTGTTCCTCCTCTGCTCTTCCTTTGTGCTCACTCTACATCTATCTCTTCTTTTTTCTCATCCCCTCTCCTCTCTTTCTTTCTCTCCACCCCCTCGCCCCCTCCTCTCTCTCTCTCTCTCTCTCTTCCTCCTCCATCGTTCCCTCCCCTCCATCCAGACTGCTGCATCCTAGGCCGAGTTAGACCTTATGAATGTTACGGAGGGAGGGAAAAGGGCTTCAGCGCTGCGGGGCGCGGGGAGAAGATTGCCCAATACATCATAAACCCCATCATAGAGTTGACCCATTAAAGAGCCTGTTATTAGGTTTCCTTGCCTGTGTATTTGCAGGGGGTATACTATATGTGCTTGATCTATCATTTTTATCCATTGCGTCTTCCGTCCGGGAGGGCACTTTCCAAAGTAGCTGGGTAGAATCCAACTCGACCCAAAACAGTGGGGGATTCTGCATCAGAGCTCCTCACGCACGTTGTGTTTTTTATCAACGTCAAAGAACTTCTGGCAAGTAAAAACGAAAGGCTTGAGAGGCGAGAGTGTAGAATCTGTCAAGAGTGTGTTTACTGCAGCCAGTGGACTCTTCCTGGATGTAAAGGAGAAACGAGATGAAATGTCTAACAGCTTTCAGCCAGTCTCCTCTATAATTACGGAATGTGGCGGCGCTGTATGCAGCAGTAGCAGACACTACGACATGTGTGTGTGTGTGTGTGTGTGTGTGTGTGTGTGTGTCTGATGGATGACACAACTCACACCATACGCTACCTGTCACCTAGTAACAGCTACAGCTGCAGCAGGTACTACAAACTATCATTTGAGTGTGTGTTGATGTGTGTTTCCTGTGTGTGTCTATGTGACTACATGTACATGCAGGTGTGTGTCTGTGTGTGGTGTGTGTATGTGTGTGTCTGTTCATGCATATGTGTTTATGTGCCAGTGTGTGTCTGTGCATACACAGACACACACAGTATGTGTTTGTGTACTACAGTGGTAGCCATTGTAGAAGTCGTTTTTTTCTACCTTTTTACCTTTCTTAGTACAGCAGCACAATTCATACACTAGACAAACAAAATATCTCTAAAATCTCTCTTTCAACTTGTTATTAGACCGTTCCTTGTAACTTCCAACAGCCGAAAAGAGACCAAAACCAGATATTTCCCAAACAGCAGAAGTGCGGCAGTATAGTTCAGCACGCATGTAATAAAAAGTAGGACTTCTACAATGTCTATATGTGTGTGTCTGTGTTTGGATGTGTGTAAGGAGATTATGGTAGCGGGAGATAAACTTCAGTCCCAGAGCCGCAGAGCGAGGCATCATAGTAGATCGGCTACGGATCCTTGGTTCCCGGCCTTGCTGCTGGTCCTCCCTCTCTCTCTCTCTCTCTCTCTCTCTCTCTCCCTCTCTCTGTCTCCCATCTCTCCCCTCAGTCTGGCCCGGAGATGCCTGAGGAGCCTCGAGTCGTCCCAAATGGAAAACAATGACATTCGCCTCAGAGGAGCGCCTTAGCGCCCACGCAAAACGGGAGAAATGGAGCAGCAAGTCAAGAGAGGGAGAACAAATTTTGAGGGATGAATGTGTCGTGGATGGATCGGGGGAGAGGAGGGAGCGTGCTCTTCGAGGTGATGCGGTGTGACAGGTGTGGGACCTATAGATTTTTTTTGTTTTTTTCTTCGTCTTTTGGCAGTTTTGTAATGCCTGCAGGTGTCAAAGCTGTAAAGAAAAACCGCAGCATAATGTTAGTGAGCAAGGCTTGCGTAATCTCTAAAAATTGTGGTTGTCATCATGCATAAAGGGCAGTTATTCATCATCAATATCATCACCAGCCTTTGGTGTAGTGGTAGTTGAGGAGGTGGCTATACTATTATCCCACCATCCTGCAATGCTAATTATGTTTAAAGCTGAACTAGGCAAGATTTTAATGTGAAAATACAGCTGTCTTATCCGCCTAAATCACAAAGTGGGGCTCCGACAGAAAAAAACATCCCATTCCATTTCATAGATTTGCCTCATTTGCCTAAATACAATTCTGGTGTCGGTGTGGTCACTGGTGAGAAATCTTCTCTGCCCACAAGAACTGACGAATCAAAACTTAAAAGTGAAAACATGTTTTACCTCTCTCGTCCCGTTGGTATCCTTTGGCATAAAGCATCACAGGCCGGCCGGGTTGGTAAGCATGAGCGTGCTGTGTGCAGTTCACATGACATGATTTCTGGGTATTGAAGTTCCAACAGTTTTCAAACCGTTACCGCTCGTCTCCATTTGGTGCCAATATGAATAAATGTCCAGTGCAAAGGAAACCAAAGGGAGGAGAGATCTAACTTTAGTGAGTCCAGCTTTCTCTGGACGGAGCGCTCACTCACTGCTGTTTAGAAAACAGTTTGTTTTTGGCTCTTAAGTTTTGATTCATCAGTTCCTGTGGGTGGAGAAATGTCCATACCTGGCACCAGAACGCCATTTGGGCAAATAGGGTGACGCTTTTGTTTATTGCAGCCCCCACTTTGTGATTTAGGCTGATAAGTCAGCTGTATTTTAAAGTAATTTATTTTCACACCTATCGAACACTCCTAATTTTCCACACATCCTTATGTCTAGTTTGGGAGAACACACATTTGTGTTACATTTAAACAAACAACATAATTTAAAAAGGACATTTACGGGAGTCCTGGTGGCTCGGTGGTCTAAGACGTGTACCATGTAAACGTGGCATCCTGGGTTTGAATCTGGCCTTGGACCTTTGTCACATGTCTTCCCCTTCTTTCTTCCTATCTTTATGTCTCTCTCTACTTTGAACTGTCTAATAAAAGCAAAAATGCAAAAAAAAACAAAAAACATTTACTGTATTTCCTCTAATAGTGGCCGGTAGTCAATTAAAAGCCGGGTCTCCGATAATGGCCGGGCCGTGGTCGACGCGAACAAATAAAGGCCGGCCTCAAATACAGGCCGGGGGAAAAAACAAAGGAAACAAGACTAGGTCAAAACCTAGCATATGGCTGGACCGTGTCCGTCTCTTCTCTCCGCCGCTGTCCTCTCCACCGTGCCCACGGCCCGCATTGATCCTCCCGATCCAAGCCCCGGACCCCCGCCGAAATCTCGGCCGGATCACCGGGAACACATCGGCGCCCAGGTTCAGTTAGCTTCAGTTAGCTTCAGTTAGCTTCAGCTTACATGCAAACAACGGTGGATACCGGTAAACTCCTGGTGCCTGTTTGTAAGTGTAGTTTGTAGTAACATACAAGTGCCACAAGATGGCTTGGCCGGCGGAAGTCTCTGGAGCATGCCGTCGTCGATTACTGTAATTATCGTAATGCATTGCAGTAACAAAAAAAGTCTACCTAACGTACCCCAACAGAAGCAGATCAGAAAACAAGGAGGCTTCGTACTAAAATATGAGCAAATATACTTATCAAACAGAGGGAATTAGAAATAAAGGCCTGTCTCTAATATAAGCCTGCTTCCAATAAAGGCCTGGTACTCTCTGCAGTTGAGGTAAATAAAGGCCCGAGCCAATATTAGAGGAAATACGGTATGTCAACATGTGTCATTGCTAAAATATTGTTGTCATGTGAAAACCTTGTAACTCCAATTTTGGTGATTTTCATGTTTTCACATCAATAGAAAAAATCATGCATTCATTCATTCATTCTAGCATTGAGAGAATTCTCCGACCTTTTGGGTTTATGAAACCCTTTGCGTTTAAACTCAAAAATACATTGTCACCACGCTAAAAACAAGGCTGTTTTTCAAAGTTTGTGAAAAGTTGACATTTCGGAGAAACAAGGTTTTCACCCGGCAGTGTATTGTGTTAACAACCAGACACATGGGTGTATTGCAAATGACACTTATGTTTTTTGGAGTGAAGGTTGAATAAGGTCGAGACTACAACAAAAAAAAGAGTAAAGTTCCCTTGACAACAACGCAGAGGTTTTGAGACTGCGGTAGCAGCGCTGGGACCAGGTTTCCCTTTGAAAGTACGAGACAAACTGTTTTGACTCAAACATCAAAGCAGTATAACACAATTAAGCATAACGCGCTTGAAGTGAACTGCCATTCTCAACTGCTGGTCCCAGCCCGTTAAAGTTTCTCACTTCCTCAAAACTTCAACCAAACTTTGCATATTCTCACCATAAACTCAACTTAAATCTCTCTCTCTCTCTCTCTCCCTCTGTTTCTGTCTCTCCCTTCTCTTACCGTCCATCTGTCTCTGTTCTCCCTCCATCCTCTGGATCACGGGGTTGTGCAGCCTTATGTACTCCAAGTAATTGGTGCCTCTGTCTCTTGATGTAATATGAATGGATGGCATTGTGTCTCGGGGATACAAAGCACACTGGGCACTCTGAAAGCCCATGAAACTACACGCAGCGATGGAGGGAGAGAGAGAGAGAGAGGCAATGGGAGGGAGAGAAAGAAACAGAGTGTGAAAGAGGTAGAAAGTTGGCGAAAAGAGGGAGGAGAGAGAGAGAGGAGGAGAAGAGGAAGCGAGAAAGAGAACAGGTAGAGTTTTAAGAAAGAGAGCAAAAGAAAGAAAAATTGAGTTAGTGGGGAGTGTGTTTTATACTTGAGAGAGAGAGAGAGATGGGATGGTTGAGTGGGAGAAAATTGGAGGACTCAGTGAGTGAGAGAGAGAGAGAGAGAAAGAGATGAAGGGAGTTTGCCACCCCCTCCTCTTTCTTTTTCATCTTCCATTCCAGGCTTTCAAGTAGCCTCTCGAGCCACTTGGGATCTTCAGATCTCTTGTTGTGCGGCTGATTGGCAGGCGTTGTCACCACAGTATAAAGCCATTCAAGCGCAGTGCGAGCCAGTGACAACCTAAACATGCAGCTGACAACCTGTTGTTTCAGCCTGACAAGCATTTACTGTGTAACGGCCGTGTCCCAACACATGTCTGCCTGACGGACGTAACATGGGAGTGGTGCACTGTATTTGTGTAATGTAGCATAAGCCAGCGTACATACTGTAGCTGCTGATACCTGATATTCTTAAACTTGACAATTTTTAAGCCCAAAAATTACAATTATTTAGTGTTTCCCAGGGAATGTAACTCTTGGTTGGATGGAAAAGCCTCTGAAACAGCATTTAGACATCATGGGATACTAAAACTCTCCATTGAAACCCAGACTAATTAATTTTTTTAAGGGTTAGTAGCTCTTTACGGCAAGGTACCCACCTCACTGATAAAATTTCAGGGAAACTCTGGGATACATTACTACTTTTTAAATGAAGAAAAAAAAAACGTTATTGAACAGTTAAATGAAAAAAAGAAATTGAGTGAAAGAAATGAAATTTGATTGCAGGTTTTACAGACTTTTTATGTAGCAGTGGTCAGGAGGAACCTCCGTCATATCAGCAGTGGACGACATGACAAGCCGATATCTGATATTTAATAAAAGCCCAATATTGGTCTGATATATCGTCAGCCTGTGACCCTCTGTTGGTCTAACCCTTGTAAAGACTGTACAGTATGTCTCTAAATGTAGAAAATGTAGAGCAAACACATTATGTCAACAGCAGTCTCAATTCACATCAATTTAGTCAATTCATGAAGTGGATTTCTTCATTATTAAAGAGTCTGCAAATCTTAAAGGTTCACCCAAAAATGAAAATTCGGTCATTATCTACCTAGCTGTTGTAGCTTCTCTCTCTGGCGCCGAAAAGTGGGTGCTGTTTTCATTTTTGGGTGGACTATTGCTTTAAGCCATACAAAGAACGAAAAAAAGTCAGGCTGAAGGCTTGATCACTATTAAGTAAATTGCAGTTTCAATTTATATTGTTAACTGAAAATGCATTGACATCAACGGCACATATTTAATACTGCAGCCTCTCTGGTTTTACTCTCTGTTTTACTTTTGCCCGTCCAAATATTTCTCACTTCCCGGGAGTTTAGACAGGACACTGACTGTCGCTGACTATAAAGTTGCTTTGATGAAGACCATCAGCTAAATGCCTAAAATGTAAGATGGAACATTCTGCCTGTCCCTCATCCTAAAGGCCCTGACACACCAGGCTGACGGTCGGTCGTCGGCCAATGTCGGGCCGTCGGTAAGCGTCTGTGTCCCTAGTTTTTGCGGTGTGTCCCGCACCGTCGGCACTAGTCGGACCCTGTCGGCGGCTTTTCGGCCGATTGAGCGTGTTGAATCGGCGTCGGAGCCCGTCGGTGAGAGAGATCACTCTGATTGGTAGTTCGTGTTTTGCCTCTGGATGATTGGACTGATAAATTCCTTCAACATGTGGAACAGAACAGGAAAGAGCCGAGCGAAATTTTTAAAATCGGAGGTTTCATTTATCTCCAGCTCTCGACACAGGTTCGGGAAAGCCCCTTGAGCCTGTCGCTGGAGTATTCGTGATTTCACCCATTTAGTGCGGTTTCTCCTTATTTTTCGCCTCCGCCTCTTCCTTTCCAAACGACCAAGGGCTGACAACGCCAGTGCCATTTGCAACTTCTTATCAGACATAAGGTATGGAGAGTTATTTCCCCTCACGCAGGCGCAGAACGTACGTGCTAGTTGGCCGTCGGCTGTAGTCTTTGCGGTGTGTTCAAGTGCAACTTTTTGGACCAGACGCAGGCGACGTGAGGCGACGCAACAGTCGGCCTTCGTCGCCGCTGGTTCTTTGATGTCGGTTTGGCGTGTCAGGGCCTTAAAGTGCAGTGCTGAATGTTATTCTTTTGTTGATCCTCTTTCTGTTCTTTACTTCTCTTTATCTTCTCCGTGAATCTCCTTTCCTCTCCTCTCCTGACCTGACGTAGGTGTTTTTTCTCACCCCTCTCCCAGTTCTCCGCCGCTCATTGATTGAATAAATAAAAATAAATAAATAAGCGTGTTTATTTTCAATATAGACACCCTTCATATAATCATCTCCATCACCTTGAGAATACTTCCATCTGCAATGATTAAAAAAAACAAAAAAAAAACCCTGACAAATCAATAGTCCCATTATGAAATGTTTATTCTAGCATGCCTGTCTTGTCTCCAAGGTGCAGAGGAGAAAAGTTTTGCGTGGACGATAAGGGGGGATAGATGGAGGGATAGATGGAGGATGAAGGGAACAGATCACAGGATGAACAGAGGAGTGAGGGAACAGAGGATGAAGAAAGAAAGATAGATGGAGAGGTCTCCCAGCGGAGCGGCTGCTTGTTTTTACTTGGAGCTTGTCTTGATCTTGGGTGTATTCAGTTGGGGCCGAAACATTCGCAGGCTGTGTTCTCACTGTCGGGTTTGGTTGCAGCTCTTTTTCGTGAGTGATTTTTAAGGTTAGCTCGCAGATTTAAGTTGCAGCCGCCAGTTTAAGAATTAAGGAGAGACTGGTAGGTTATTGAGCAGCAGTTTATTTCACCGTGCCGTACATACCTGGTGTGCAGCAGTAAATTATGTTGTCAGGAGAAGTAATTGTTGGCAATTATTTTGTCAAGTTCTAAAAAAATACCAGGTAATTAATCTGTATGTGATGTGGAAAGCTGTCATCACTTTATTTTACACTTTATTTTCCTCTTCCCACAGTGTTACTGATTATTTGGGCACTGATATGGTGATGCTGAGTTAACAAGCGATACGGCTATGAATGATGCCTTTTGACTTTGAGATTGTTAGTTCCACAAGTATCAGTTAGTTACTGCAGAATTACTGTGTGAGTGTCATCAGTTTATCTCACTGTCCTCTTGCTACTGTATTACACATGAATAACATAGATATTAACCTGGTAACATTGAATTAACAGGAGTACTATGTACTTGCTGAATATAGTGCACCTTTAATGTTAATACCAGTAAGTACCTGGTATTACAGCTTGTTACCACATACTTACCTGGTAGGTTTCCACATATTTCATGGATTAATTACCTGATATAGCCCCAGTGATAAAAGGTACAAATCTGTACCTTGTTTTCTCACAGTGTACCTGATATTCAACCGTACATTTCCTGTGTGATGTTCTGTCATGTAGCAATGGGTGTTTCTTTTTCTGTGATTAGAAATATGAGAGTGGTGCAACTCGGCTGCGCCTCGTTCCATCAGCAGCACCGAACTAATCATTACAGTAAACAGTAAAGAATTGTCTTGGATATTTTGGCTTGTAGACAAAATTTATCAATGTATGCATGCTGAAATGAAATGTTTTCTTTAAAATGGTACACATAAATAAGAATAAAAACACATGAGGAAGCAAGAAAGATTGCTAACTAGCTCCCCACAAAAGTTGGCATAGCAGCTAAGCTTGCTGCTTGGCGTTTTTGACCAATCAGATTTCTGGACTGAAACTACCATGCCTGTGTGTGTGTGTTTTTGTGTATGTGTGCATTTCATGGGTTTGGGTACAGTACGTATGTGTGTATACATCTGTGTATCTGTATGTATTTTTATGGTCGTGTGCATCTTTATGTGTTTGTGTACGCACATGTGCATGTATTTTCCTGATTGTGTATGTGTATTTGTGTGTGTATTTGTGTATGCATTTTGCCGCATTTGTGTATACTTGAGTTTATTAGAGAGTGATGTGCACATCCGACTCCACACTCCCCTAAATCACTCCCTGGACTCTTCAACCGGACAAAATACCGCTCTGAACCGACCTTTGTGAATCCAATGTGACATTTTGGAAAACAGGATTTTAGTGAAAAGCTGGATTACTCTCTGATTCCTCTGCTGCCTTGTTTTTTTTTTTGTTTTTTTTTTCCTCCTGCTGGCTGTCTCCCTCCTTGCTTGCATTGAGAAAAAAAAACCCCGGACTACACGGCGCGCTCCGGGAGAGAGCATTAACATTTATATAGAAACATGAGGCCGTTGTTCGACGGACGATAAATGGGGTATTTTCCTAACTCCGTTTCAAATGGAACAATGGGGACACAAGTCGGTAAAACATTGTCCGTTGGCACACAGTAACCCCGCCTAAGAGCTACATACATCAACACAATTGCCTTTATTAGTCTGCCTCTTAGAATTCATTGTTGGGTGTTTTGTATGTATGGGTCGGCTCGAGGGGGGGGGGGCTGTTTGGAGGAGTGTTTGGGGGGTTTTGCTGTGGTCGAGTATATGTCAAGCCTGCTTAAGAGGCTCTAAGTCGATGGCAGCAAGTCACATGCATGATAAATACAATATGGAGGGGGGAGGGGAGGGGGGGGAACGTGAGCGGGAACAAACAGAAATCCCAGAGCTGAGGCGATGCAATAAATCATATGAATAAATCCAGCAGCCGGCCACTAGGGAGCACTAATAATCCGAACCCGACATGCCCTGCTCTCTCTCTCCCTGTCCCTTCCTCTCTCTCTCTCTCTCTCTCTCTCTCTCTGTACTCCTCTCACTCTCACTCTTTTATCTCTGTATGTGCTCTCTTTCTCACTCTTCCTCTCTCTCTCTCTCTCTCTGTTGCCGTCTTTCTCTTTGTCTTTCTCTCTCTCTCTCTACTGTTTTTCTCTTTGACTCTCTCTGTGTCTCTCTCTCTCTCCCCCATACACACACACACATATACTGTGCCCTGCCTGTAATGAATTAATCAGAGCCGGGGCAGCTGTGTGTTTGAACAATGCCACCCTGAGAAGTTGGCTGGAGTTTTAAGCACCACTGTGTGTGTGTGTGTGTGTGTGTGTGTGCGTGCATGTATGTGTGTCAGTGGGGGAAAGCAACTAGCAGTGATATTGACTTCGGGCTTGTGTGTGTGTGTGTGTGTGTGTGTGTGTGTGTGTGTGGCTGCAGAATTTGATTCAGCAGTAGTGGTGGTGTGCACACAGAGATAAGGCTAACCTAAAGGCCCCAACTACAGGCCACTGGGGAAGTTAGCGCTACATTACGGTAAATTTACCACCTTGTTTTCCATGAAAGCAAGAACCATTTTACTACCAGGGCCTCTTCACCCCAATCTCACACCGTCCACCCTTCACCTGCAGGTACCAAGGCTAAAATCGACCCTGTTTGTCCTCCTGTCTTTCCTTCTGTCTTTCTTTTACTCTTCACCTCTATTCTTCTCTCTTCTCTTCTCTTCTCTTCTCTTCTCTTCTCTTCTCTTCTCTTCTCTTCTCTTCTCACTCTGCCTCATCCACCAGGTTGTAAATTGATGAGTAAGCAAAGACACTGGCTTTATATTAGAGAAAATGTGATATAAAACAATGCTTTACCTCCATACAATCCCCCTTAAAATCGACCTTATCAGTGCCTATCAATGTCAAAGTGCTCAAAGTGTCCGCCTAATTGTCCGTGATACTCTTCTTCATTTACACCTCTTTCTTCACTCCCTCTCTTCAAAATTCAATTCTCCACTTATAAGCTGCAATGTCCATCTTTGACCTCCCTATCCTGCTGCCAGTGTTGGGCAAAGTTACTTTTAAAATTAATTAGTGACTTTTACTTACCATAAAATGTAGCTATCTTTGTTACAAAGTTACTCCTTATTAGAAGTAACTCTTCTACTTTTTTTTTTTGTTTTGCGTTACCCACTTCAATAACATGCTGTAGCAATATGGCTTGTGTTTTGGTGATCATTGTTTTGAAATGCAATGCAAGATTGTTGCCGTTTTTAAAACAGTAAGCCAATCTCATTCATATCAACCAGACTTAGATTGCTTTTTTTTTTTTTTTCAATTAGCAGCATGTTGTCAGGATTTTCACTTTTTTCTCCTTTTTTTGTGTGAAAATGTGTGCTGTTACATTACACTGAAAAAGTAACTTTAAAACGTAACTAATGGCTTACATTGAATTGAAAAACAAACTTTTTATTAGTTACCACAAAAAGTATTGTAATATAACACAATGTTACCCCCAACACTACCTGCTGCCAATCCCCAGAATCCCACCTTGTCTGATCCAAGGCCTTTATTATTAACCAAACGATCAAATGAATCCAATAAAAGACTGCAGCACTCTGAATGGGATGTGAGTCACAGGGTCCATATGAGCCAGAAGTCACTTCAGCACCTCAGACAGCTCAGTGACTGCACTTCTGTGCCTTCACACCATGCTTCACACTTATACTCACACTTTTCTGTTTTCAGTGGCAGCCATATTCCACTCTCCCACCGGCTCCCAACATACTGCAGGTGAGCAAATGATGATATTGCTTTGGAAAATCTCTTGAGGTGATCCGAAAAAGTGTTGCTGAGCTACAAAATGTGTGAGCGTACCTGAACCATAATAATAAAAAAACTATGAATTGCTTTTAAAACTTTATTCTTAATCTTAATGCAATCTAATGCTCTAAACATGCATATTTTATCAGTTCTGGCAACTGCACCACTTCTGACATAATACAGCATCAATTATTTGGTTGCATAGGTTTACCAGCTAACCTACAGGCTTAACTGTTTAATTGTAGATGACAACACTTCAGGTTTAGCCATCGTAACTATAGCTACAATAACAATTTGATGTAATGGTGTTCTAGTATAAAATTAAATTGTTTCCAAACTGACGTCCAGAGCTTCATTATCATTTAATTGTGTAATCTTCATAATCAAGAGGATCTGGATATGTACAACTTCCTCGTCTCTATCTGCATTAACAAAATACAGAATATACAAGTCCAGTTTTCCTCCAATAGTCACAGTTTGGAGGCGGGGTACACCTGCGAACACCTGTCTCTATTTCACCTGTCGCTGAAATAGAGACCAGATCGACTTGTCTCGCTGCGTTCCCTGACACACTCCGTCAGTGTGGACAGCTTCATTGGAAACACTGGCTGCTATTTCCTTTTTGTGCCACTCTGCTGTTTGTTTGCTCGCAGTGCTTTATGTTAGGGACCGGTGTCCTGCTGCAGAACCTCACTGTTGGATTGGCTCTTGGCCAATCACAATGCGCCGTCAGAAGTAAATACATGTAGTGTGCTGAGTAGGTATACATGGAGAGGTGGGACTTGGCAAACAAACAGAAACAGGATAAAATAGATTCTCTTCAAAGCCACATTTATTCTGATTATCAGCAAACCAAATCCAAACATCTGTCTTGTACTTTTGTTAGCTATGTCGCCTTTGTATCTGCGGCTGCCTCTGTTGTCTACAGACTTAGAATGGAAATGCTAACAGGGATAAAGAAAGACCCGCTAGCATGACAAGCTGTTCCCCGCGAGGTGCAAGTAGACGTATGGTGTGAACACCCAGTAGCTCATCCTGGCTACCTTGGCTATCTCTCACTTGCCCCCTTCCTGTCCTGCTTTGACCCAAGCCTCCCTACCTGAGTGGTGTATCAGCCTCCTGTATCTGATCTTCTCCCCTCATTGGGGTTTCTTTGTCAGTGGCTGTTCTTCCCCACAGATTATTGAACTAAACTCCAGGCAAGCGAGGAGGATTCCACAGATAAGCTATCAGGCCCTGGCATCACACAGAGAAACCATCAAGCCATGAAATATGTGTCTGGCTGTGAGGCAGGGTGGCAGCGCCTGCATGAGGAGTGGAGACTAGCATAGCCACACATACACACACACAGAGACACAATGCACAAGCATATGCACATGCCCACACACACATTTACAAACAAACAAGCACGCATGTACGCAGAGATGGAGTCAGATACTGTAAAGAGATAAACATACTGCACACTGAGACACAGATACAGGCACACAAACACACACACATTTACATACACATATATATATATACAGTATATGTACAGGCAGATGCAGAGAAGCACATGCAGCCTCTCCAGCTATACAGACAAACACCAGGAGTGGACTCAGATAGGAAATGGCCCAGACTGTCCCACTGATATTCCACCCCATGCCCCTCACAACATGGACACATGTAGAACAAAGTGTTACTAGAGTTATAGCCTTTTTTTAATAGAATCTTTCAAATTAATTTGACATTTTCTGGGCCATACATTTTAAAGCTTTATTTTTTTTAAACATCAGTATATCATTGTCAAATTAATTGGAATACCTTGGTATAATTACTGTAAACAAATGAGATCATGGCCGAGACGATCATTAGTCTCTGTCTCACACCAGTAGTACTGTTAGTGCTAGTGCTTTTCAAAATTCAAAACTACATTTCCCATAAACCCTAACGCTTCCTGTCACAAAGAGGACGTTGCTACTTATTGTTGTTTTCTATCAAAGATTTTCTCTTTGGCTTTACTGAAGAGGATAAACATGCTGGAAGTGATTTTTCTATTTTACCCGGTCCACCATCTGCCATCGTGAGAAACTCTGAAATCTTTAGCTCCGTTTGTGCCAGAAGAACAGCGCCCTCTTCCTGTTTCGTGCCGTAAAGTAATCTCCCTTTGTGTCATAAAGCAATTCAGTATTTTTCCCACAAAATCTGACCCAGGGGGACACAATGTGAAATGCAGTATAGAGGCCAGTAGAGGCTGCCAATTTACTCAGTGATGATCTCGTTTGATTAATTTCACTAATGTCTCAAAATGAATGTGGCAATTATTTATTGGTGTTAAAATGCAACTTTTAGCACCTTCAATATAAAATCCAACATTCGGATGAGTCATTCTCAGTCCCATCATTTTAAGAGTCTGGAGTAAACAGAGATGGTATCATGCTGCCCTCGAGCACTCCTTGTAAGCTTGTACCTCTGAGTTTTTAAGTCATAAATAACACTCAAGTGCCTTTGGTGGAAAAAAAATAACAAAATGGACCCTGTAACACGGTGGCTGTTGCCTTATTTCATAAATCATGTGGCACATAGACTCTTTGTGCTGCAGCGGCAGAATGAAGAGGAGGAAATGTGCTGCAGGCATGTAATCAATGTTTAAATGTATTGGCCAAAAGTTAATGTATATGCATGACAAATAAAAGTTAAACAAAGAGTGAAAACATACATTGGTACTAATTATTTGAATGCCAAACAATAACATAATAACAAAATACATACATTTTACCATCAGTTGTTGACGTCTATACTTCACATCTCGGCAACTCAAGTATCAGAAAGTTTCCCTATGTGCTACTTGTTCATGTGCACTTAATGCGTAATTCTGATGTTTCCGAATACCACGGGACAATACTATGCTGCTACATGTTGATTTTAGCAGAAGTAACACTTGTTGAACTGATGTTATCGTGCTGCCAAATAAATGAATTCATTTGTGGCATTTGGCCGCATCCGCCTCAAGGGAATCTCTCTTTTTTTCTCCTAATTTTGCAGCCCGACCTTTGTGTTTCTGAGCTGCTGCCTGTCCATGTTCCATTTTTGAGGTCGAGTCAGCAGCAGATTCATTAACACACAGCGCAATCAGTCGGTCAATGTCAGCTCAGGGTGTGGAAGAAAGCGAGGGGAAACGTAGACTGTACCAAACAAACGTTGTCGGGGGGGGAGAAAGATGAGCCAGTGGGCTGTGAGTTGGAAGGAGAGATGCAGTTATAACCATACAGTCAGGAACTTTATTTATTTATTTGCTAATTATTAATGTAAAATGATATATTTGTATTGTTTTTGTAATTCTTTTTTTAACCTTTCATAACGGTCTTGCTTGGTTCACCGCCGGCCCAGAGGTCAACCGGCCCTCCGGGAAAACTCCCGGTGCTCCAGATGGCCGGTCCGCCTACGACAAACACACACGGGCAGCAAAACACACTAAAAAACACAGATGCAGAGGCAAACACACCTTACACACAGAGACAGACACACACACCAAAGATACACAAAGATTCATAAACACAGAAGATGTCGCACCTTACATGCAGAAACACACACACAAGAAAATGCATACAATCCTAAACCTAATTGTAATTCTAATCTTAATCCCAAACCTAAATTACCCCCCTTTTTAAGGGTTTTACTCTTCTTCTTTCTATTCTTGTGAGGATTTGGTTCCGATAAGTATAGAAATACAAGACCACACACACACACACACACACACACACACACACACACACACACACACACTACACACTACACACTTTCCCGCCTCTCTTGCCCTCACCAGCCCCCCCACGCCCGCCTCTCTGCCTTTCTTCTTCCCTTTGCAGGACATGTGTGAAAATGTTGAAAGTAGGCCTGCAAGGCCTTTAGGATTGGGAAAAACAAATAGCATAATTCAGGAGAAAGCCCCACAACTCCAGGCTGTTGGACCTCACCACGCTTTTTTTCTTTCTCATAATTTGGATACATTTTAAAGCCAGCAGTGTGGCCAGACAGAGGACGAGAGATGGAGAACAAGAAAGGGAGAGAGAGAGAGAGAGAGAGAGAGAGACATGCAAACAGAGAAAGATGGTGAGAGAAAGAGAGAGAGGGAAACAAACACACACAAACACACAGGTATGATTGAATGGGGTTTAGCTTGGCTGTTGGACCAACAGCAGTTTCCATTCTCTCTCTCTCTCTGTAATATATATTTCCCTCCAAGGCTCCTTATGATAAATGAAAGACTTTCAAAGGGCTGTTGCTCATTCTTTTGCCGCTCTCAGACTGAAGTGCGAGGCGTTATTCAGGTCAACATAACAGCACTGTAGGCTCGGGCTTTGTGCAGACATGCAAGGCATAACCGGCGGTGGGAGAAATAGACAAATCCACATAAAAGCAGAAATACCCTGATTGAGTAGTACTCGAGTAAATCCTTGCATAAAAAACACTTAAGTCAAAGCACAGCATTTGCAAAACTTTAAATCCGCAAGCAAAGCACCAGTACCTCAAAACTGTATTGTACTTCGAGTACGATACATAATTAGTTACCCTCCGCCTTGACCCCGTGGGATTGGTTGCAGCGTTCAATAAATTACAAAGGAAGACTAGCTATTTTTAACAGTGAAATATACAAAGCACTGTTGGCTTTTTTTTGTTTTAAGTCAAATTAGCTACCACTATCCAATTTGTAGTGTCAGTGTGAAATGATTGTGCACGCTGGCTTGTGGTTGTTCTTCTTTTCCTCTTTTCCTCCGTTTTCTGTCTTGCCCCACTTCCTTCACTGCAAAGAAATCTTACCGAGTCATTTAATCCAGCATTGAATCTTTACGTCTTATTTTTTTCTTAAAACAAGTGAAATATGGCAAAAAAAAATCTTCCCGACAGGATCAAATCATTTCACTTATTCCCCATGCAGTTTAAGATGTTTCGGGAATTCTTTTGGTGACATTATCTTGATACCAGTGGTGTGATTTGCATTATTTTAAAAGGATGGTCACCCCAATTAAAAATATTAGTTTTCTTATTTAGTATCACTCTTGTTCTATGTTCATCATCCAACAAGATTTGAGCGTTCCTAACATTCAATAACTGTAATAAAATGGAGCTTTTGGGTGCTGCATTTTCTATAGTGATACAGTTCAAGAGAGCTGCTGATCGTTCCCTCTGCCCTCTGGTCGAGCGAGCTTCACTCTACACTGGAGAGAGAGAGAGCGGCGTCTCCTTAGCATTGGCCAAACTTGATAAATTCCAAACCTTTTACTCAAAACACACCTCTGCTAGCTCAATCTAGTTGTGACTAAAACATTCACCAGAAAAAATATTTGTTATCATCATAGATTAGCCGTTGCGGTTAAAAACAAGCATTGCCGCAAACCTTGGTCAAGCGAGCTTCACTCTAGACTGGAGAGAGAGCGGCGTGTTGAGGTTCTGATTGGATTTCCCACTCAGCTATCATCACTTGATTCAAACAAGTGAAACTGCATTGGAAACTAGAGACATCATTCTACCACCGTGGCCGATTTGGGGGAAAAAAAGAAGATTTTAAGACTCAATATCAGACTAAATGACTCGTTAAGGAGGACATTTTTTGCAGTGCAGTGAAGTGGCAGGCGATTGTTTGTTAGTGTGAAGTGAAGCCCCATCGACTGCTCTCATCCCGACCTTATCTTGCACGCTGATTTGACATTTCCCTCTAAAAGGCCACAGATAGATCATGTGTTTGTAGACTGAGTGTGGGAAGACGCTGCAACACGAGGAGTAATGAGCCTTGCTACACTGGGAGGGCAGCTGCCGTGTGTCCTTTGTCTTCTGGTTTGAGAGCAAGGCGATTTTATGTGGCAAATTGTTCAATATTAGCTGTAATATCGCACGGCTAGGCAAGATAACAGATCACAAAAGAGATAGGGGGAGTAACAGATTGCATGTGCTGGGAGTAATCTGATTACAAAAATGTGGTAACTGTAACGTTAAAAACAGATACTTTCGGAAAAAAACATAATTTTACACTTTTTAAATAATTTTTAATTATGGTTGGAGGAACAAATTGTCTATTTAACCTCATGCTCTATGGATTTTGGAGGGAAAGTGATCATGGAAGGGCACTGGAAGTAATCAGATTACATTTCTATAATGGAGTAATCAAGTGTATTAAATTTGCAACTGATTATGTTTTGAAACTAACCTACACTACCGTGAGAGAGACTGATTTCCATGATACCAGAAGTGTTTTCACACACAGTGGGAGAGGTATACATCCTTATCCTAGATCCTTATATATTCTTATGAAACACACTGAGATTTCACTCAGTTTTCTCAATTCCAGCAGCTCTAATCTCAGAGACCTCAATCTATTCTATAATAAGCATCTGAGCCCAAAAACAAAACAGCATGACGGAGCTCTGTTTAAGATCAAAGCAAAGATTAACCACTGCAGCTGTGTTGATTTTTTACCAGCAACTTCAAATCCTCCTGTCTGTGTAATTTTCGGTTTGTTCTCAGACCAACCGCAGTCTATAGATGTGCATCTGTGAGTGTGTATTGACCTTGGCTCCCTTGGAGTGTGTTTGTATTTGTGGATGTGTGTGTGAGAGAGAGTAATAAGAAAGTGTGAGAGTAATAAGAGAGAAACAAAGACACTACAACTGTGAGAGAGAAAGCAAGATGAGGCTATACAACATAATGTAACGCTGTTAAAATTAGGCGTTAGTTCCTTACTTGGGCCTCCCATAGTAAAAATATATGGACTACATTAACACTAGAAAGGCCAAGCCGCTGTCTATTGAAGGTTGTTCTGAATTTTAGAGTTGAAATACTGCCTCAGCATTCAAAATGTCCCTGCATGACTTTTCTTAGACCCACTTTCTGTACAAACCAATGTCTGTTTTTCAAAATCAGGCAAGGAAATACAAGTCTTAATTATATTTATGCCCTTAAATTGACGGCTTGTTGACCTTCTCTTTGACCCCCCAAATCCACTGGCCTTTCTAGTGTTAAAGGGGAACTAAGTAAGGTTGTTACTGCCCCATAGTAAAAAATGACCATAATATATCTGTGGGGAGTTGATAGGGTTATTGATCAATACCAATCACTACCTCATGAATGGACACTCCCAATCTCCTCCCCCCACCTCCTCGCATTTTCAACTGGTCAGCGATGGAGGACGGTGCTACGGCCGAGCGATTTCAGCTACAAGCCAAAAAAGCGAATGACAAAGCAGTATTATTATTACTTCAGTATTTTACATCATGATACATCACCTCTAGTCTAATCTCACCACTAAATAGCTAGTTTACTCGCCTGCTATTGTGAAAATGTGACTTGTTTGTGTCAATTATTGGCCACTGTCACTCAAGGGAATGGGAGGGGCGGGGGGGCTCAATCGCACTTTAAATAATATACAGTGTTTTGGATAAAAGCGTTCACCAAATGGTATATACTACGTTAGTGAAGGAGGTCCTCTGTCAGTCAGTGACTAATACTTGGGAGTTGTCTAATATTAACAAACGGGGTCCCATGAAAAAGTCAAATTAAACTGAAAACTGTCTTCACTGACAGTTGTCATCGACCAGATGACAAGATCAGATTGATTCCTAACTGCCTGACAAACACAATGCGTTTAACTTATTGACCCACTCTCAATACATCAATACAATGAATGATGATTGCACACTCTTCACGTCTTAAAGCATCGAGGTCTCAGTAATTTCCTGACATCAATGTGGGGTCGCTTGCCAAAAAAGGTCGGGAACCCCTGAGCTAAAGAGACCCATGCAGAGGTCTGGGCAAAGAGAGACTTGGCCCCGCTGCTAGGCAGGACTGCTGCCAAGGTGCACACACACACACACACACACACACACACACACACATACACACACACACACACACGCTTACAGAGCCTGGCACAGAGCAAGGCCCTGGCACAAAGTGAGGCAGGCTGTCTGTCTGTAGGGTTAGATCAGCCTCTCTCTCTCTCTCTCTCTCTCTCTCTCTCTCTCTCTCTCTCTCTCCCTCTCTCCTCTGCTCTAATCTCCTCCTGAGAAAAAAAACTATTGGCCTCACAGCAATTCCACCTCGAGAGAAAGAGAGAGAGAGAGAGATAGGGAGAGGAAATGACAGTTAGAAACACAACGAATAGGTTAGAGAGTGAAAGTGAAAGACAGGTAGAGAGAGACAGACAGATGGAGCCATCAGAGAAAGGGCCAGAGACAGAGAGAAACTGGATGAAAAAGAGAGAGAGAGAGAGAGAGAGAGAGAGAGAGAGAGAGGGAGGGAGGTGGAGAGAGAAGGAGTGACAGAGGAAGAGGGAGGCCTGTCAGTCTGCCTGGCTTGGTTGGAGGAGATGAGGGATTTGGGGTTTCTGGGGAAGTGCGGGGGATTTGAACACAGCCCATGCACGGTCCCTCTCAGATCTCTCAATCATGCGGCTGCTGACAGATTTCAACCGATGCCTCTATTTAGAAAATAAACCGACCCAGAAAATGTGCTCAAAATTTGATTTTTTTTTTTTTTTTTTTTGCCTGCTCACGATGCATACTTAAAATGCACGGAGAAAGTAGCACTGTGCCTGGCGTGCCTCAAGAGACCTGTGGCTCAGGATTGGTAGCTAAATTTATACAGTGGAAATACTGTCTGTTATATAGCCGTGTGCCAATTAAGGCCGAGCTCGCGCAGATGTGATAACAATGAGGAAGACGACTTCTTCAGACTTCAAAACGCTCCAATCCCAAAGATCTGCCCTCGGGGCCTCGCACGAGAATCTTGTGACAAAACAAAATATTCGCATCTTAAATCAATCCCTTTTGTTCTTCGTTCACGTTTGTGCATCGCTTTTGTATATCTTTGGCCTTTTTTAACAAAATGTATTATGTCTGCTTCATTCAAGAAATTACTCATTTATTAAGTATTGTTGCAGTCGCTCTCATACAAAGACAAGGCATTCAGAAGGTGCATTCAACTCTAGTATAATAGCTTCTCTTGTACTGTAGGCTGATTGCAATTAGCAGCCTTTGTGTGGGCCGGGGAATGGGAACAATAGTCATTCTCTCATCTTAAGGTGCAATATACTATCATCAGAGAGAATCGTTAAAAAGAGGATCAGTCCAATTCAGTTGAATACTCTCACTCTTCATGCTTCGCTTTCATTCTACACTGGAATCTACATGTATGTGTGTGTATGTGTGTGTGTGTGTGTGTGTGCCTATGCATTTCTGTGATCAAGTGTTTTCATCAAGCAGTGTAAGTAAAGTCACACAAACGCCTTGCAGCTCTGTCTGGTTAATTCAAAGAGGTACTGAGTCACTGAAATGAAAAATTACTTTTTCGCCTTTTTAGCTCATTCTATCATATTATGCACCTATTTCACAGTTTATGCCAAAAAAAAAAGAAGACAAAAAAATGTGTCTTCTTATATTTTTATATCAAAATCTCCTTACTTTTACTTGCTGGAAGACAGAACATCTGTAGTGCTGACATCACTGTATACCAGGAGGGACTTTTGAACAATCCCGCCCCTCACATCAGATACAAATGCCTTTCTCTCCCTAACTGATATCCCATTGGTTTACACTTTTGAATGATTCCTCCCCACGTTATGTCCCGCCCCAACATCCTGTTTCAACAGGAAGTCACATTAAGGAAGCAAGATGCTTTCAAAATGCGATTTCATCGTGACTTTAAGTAATCTGTCACTTCTATATGACCAGTAGGCATCGCAGCAACAGGGTCAGAACTTGTCTCCTCCTACACAAATGCCTGTTACATCCCCACTCCTCCCATATCCTTCAGCTATAGTGGCCTGTAATGGACACAAGCAATGAAGTCATTTCAAACTTTCAAACTACAGACTAGTAAGCCAGCAAATTAGAGCAGAGATCCAACAGAAACGTCTAGTGAAGAGATAATATATCCAAAAAGAGGCATAAATCTCAGTATCTGGAGAAGTAATTGTAGAGTCTTTGGCATTGATCAACAACCCCATCAACCCCCCACACAGATGCATTATGGTAATTTTGTGCTGTGGGTGCACATGTAAAAACCTTACTTATTCCCCCCCCTTAACAGGAACACAGTTGTTCAGCATTTTGGCAAATGATAGCCACGAAATCTGTGCTTGTGCAGATAACATATGCTTGCATACATACAGTTACATCCATCCATGTCTGTGTTTGTGTGTTTTACAATATTTACAACTTTCGTTCTGACGTGGGGGGAATTGATTCCTCCCCACTGTCTTTGGCTTTTGATAACTAAATTGCTTTCTCTGAGTTTCTCACAGCATTAGCTTGTCTTGACAACATTCCTAGCAGCAGCAGGGATTGTTGTGAGGCAGCCGTGACATACATCATTCAGTAACCCCGTTAAAGGCCCGAAGAAGCCATCAAAGGAGGGAAATCGGATAACAGGCGGGAAGCTACATTCATCATTCACCCCTCAGACAAGGCGGATGACACCTGTATTTATCCTTTGTTGTGAGAAAGTTTTTTTTTTCTCAGTTCTTCAATGATAGAAGCACTTTTTTTTTTTCCCAAGCCGTATGGGTGTGAAGATTTCAAAGGAGGGGAAAATTAGAGAGACAAGGAGAGTGAATTGGTGTCATGCGGTGCGGCAGAGCCTTTGCCTCGTAGCAGAGATAAAAACAAACACAGTCGGTCAAGGCAATACAGTGATCGTTGTAAAAGTGAGGTGTGCTAAGGCCTTGAACTGAACATCTCTAACTTGATCTCCTTTGGAACAGTTTCTCTGGAGATACAAACATTCATATATGCGATTTTCCGCAAAAGCATGCTACAGTACCAGCGGGAGTTAATAAACACCTAACCCCGCTTTGCTTTACTAGCAGGAGTTTGATCGATTGACTTGTAAAATAAGCAGCGGACTAGACGTGATGCAGTTATGTTTCATGACACCACTTGACACAGCAGAGAGCAGCCAGGGCAGCAGATAGAGCAGCCATTATGATTAGTGGCTGTGGCTGACACGGAGGTGGGGACTCAGGTCACATGACTTGGACTCGAGTCAGACTCGAGTTTTAATTGCTTAAGACACAACTTGATGCGTGAAGAGAATATTTGAGACTTGACTTGCGTTCAGGTGACTTGGGACTTGACTTTAAGGTTTCTAAAGTCTTGACAAAAGATCTTGTGTTTGTGTAAATGACTTAGAGTGAAAGTGATGAGATTTGTTCCAGCAGACGACTGAATTTAAATTGTTTTCTGAATTTGTATGGAATGATTGAATTTATTGAAGTTGAAACTGATTATAGAAATCAAACTCATGATGCTCTTACCAAGTTTTTATCCTATTAAAACCATATTGCATCGAAAAGTCCTAGATATTTAGTTTTCTTTAAGATATTAAATTGATACTGGACTCTTGGTTTGTTGTGACTTGACTTGGTGTTTAGACCTGAGACTTGACATTAATGACATGGACTTGACTTGATGTTCTACATTTAGACTTGGGACTTCAGACTTGTGCTCAAAGACTTGAGACTGACTTGGGACTCGCGGAAAGTTGACTTGGTCACACCTCTGGGTTGACATCTTTCTCGACTTCATTTTTCAAAGGAGAGGAATGATGAGACGATGTAGATTACTTGAAGCTACAGCGGGCTTCAGAGTTATTCTATCATTCTTGCATTTTAGTCATTTTGCGCCAATCATTGGCAGCCAGCACCACTAACGTCTTCTTTGGGGAATCTAGCTTTTATTAACGTTTTGTGCAGATGTCATTGGTCACAAATACTCAATGGACATTTTCCCTGCTATGAATTCTAGGTGGGTGGAGAAATGTACAGGTATAGTTCTGCTTGAAGCTGATTGGCTCTTGCTTTACTACGCCAGGCAACTTTCTTGCTCCAGTTGAAAAGTTTCAGCTCGAGCAAATGCCTCTTCACCTCAGGTGCGTCCATCTTGCTCCGTTCGTCTCTGTCCATTGATTGGTCTGAATATAGTTCAACACTCTACCTATTGAGCTATTCAGGACCATCAGCGCACACACACACACACACACACACACACACACACACATCAACACCCCGACTCTGGTACAGCTAACCTAGAGATGCTACCAGTCTCTTTATGCCTGTTAGCAGTACAAAGTTATACATTTTTAGGATTAGTTTGTTGACAGCAGAGAACCCAAATATTTATAATTCCACATAGCAAACAGCCTGCAAGGCTAACGAAAACACAAAATAGATGTTTAGATTTGTCTGGTTATCTAAAAATATGTTATTTGGGAGAAAAATCTATGAGTGGAGGACCCACTGCTTCTCCATGTGTTCTTTCAGCAGCAGACTGACATCCAGTTAAAAGAGCAATCCCTTCATCCAGTTTAATGCTTTCTGTAAGTTGTATATAAGTTGTATATAAATCTGCAACTTTTTGTTATTGAGTTGGCTGATTATCACCTTTCTGTGGTATTATTATGCTGCAACTGGTTATAGTTTTCACCTGGAATGAATATATTCAGTGTTCAATTAGATCGTTTTCACACCAGGATGAACGTCTTGGTGGGAATGTTTTGGAGAACAGACTGCTTCCTGAATTATTTTTCTGCAATCTAGTTAGATAATGATATGCTGACATTCTTATGTCTGGGTGCTTTGACACTTGTACTCCTTACCAGCAGTTACTTGCAATCTTGGTGATTTAGGTTATTAAATTTACTCTACTGTCGCGCTCCTTGTGAATTGTTCTGGCTACAGGTTCAGCTAATTCCCTACACTGTAAAATGAAAATGTAAATCTATTCATCACTGAATAAGAGTGGATACCTGTGCTGAGGATCCTTCTGGTGAGCACACAGGCAGAATGGCAATAAGTTAATCACTGAAAGTGACAAATTAATGAATGGATGCTATGGACAAGCAGCCATGCAAAAGGTGACTGGAAAAGCAGCTTTGTTACGGGGAGGAAACGTCTGTCATTACGTCGAGCAGCTCAAAGGTTAATTCATATCTGCAATATGGTCGTCTGTGTTTTGTTCCCTCTATATGATCATGTGATTTACGTAAGAAATAGACACTATAAGAACATAAGCAAAAAAAGCATCGCCTCAAGTTATGAGAACAGGTAACAATTCATTTCATAACCTATTTCGGTACGGTGGGTTTTGCTCCATTAGAATTTGATTTCATACTGTTGCGACTCCATATCGAACCTCTTTCCCACATTCGCCCTGCAGTGTGGGACTCTGTCATTCTGCGGCTCTTCACTGGTCATGTTTGAAAAGGATCATCTCCCAGGAAAGCTCCCAGGGCTGACAGTGTCACCGGCTGGCTGATCTTGTTGTCATACAGGACAAGGAGACTTACTTGAGAAAGCTCCTGCAAAAAGGACATACAGAGCAGAGAGTGTTTGCTCAGCAGGGAGGTTTTTGCTCAGCCTTGTGTGGATTCCAGAGACGGGTTCAAATCGGTTTCAATTCAATCAAGGAATGAAGCAGACTTTCTTGAGAATTTTAAATTTGACTGCATTTTACTCTAATAAGGTTCATATATCCCTAAAGGGGTAATATGTAAGATTTTCATTGCCCTACAGCACAAAATGACCATAGTGTATTTGGGAGTTGGGTTGTTAGTATATTGACTCAATGTTTACTTGGCCAGGGGCTGAAATGTCCGGGCCTGTACTGTGTTTTGGAACAAAAACTCCCCACTTGCTCACATTCTCAACTGCTCAGTGATGTAGAGGAAGTGACTCATGTTGCAACAAATTTCAGCGATGAAAACTAAAATGCCTTGTTCTCAAGCCAAAAAAGCAAATGATAAAGCAATATTATCATTACAGTGTTTTGGTGATATATTACCTCTTCGGAGGTGTGTGTGTGTGTGTGTGTGTGTGTGTGTGTGTGGTGGGGGGGAGAGAAGACTTGTGTAGGAGAGAAGTTCGAAAAGTGATTTCAGCCTCAGTTTTGTATATTTTCTGTCAGACACAGGATGGATACGGATGACCACAGCTCTTGTCGAGGCTCTTCCTCTTCCTACACCTGCCGATGTTTTGTGGTGTTGAGGTAGTATAGTTTAGGATGTGGGTATAGATCTCAGAAAGTGCCCAGATGAGACTGAACACTTTACCCCCTCAGCAAATCTCAGCATGAGACCTGATGGGAGATGTCGAGGCAGAGAGGGGGCAGAGATAATGAGAGAATCGGCAAGAGAATATGAGAGAAGGGGGAAAGGAAAACAGTGAACAAGCAAGGGGATTGAAATAACCAGTTTAGGGGAAAAGGAAAAACAGAACAGAGTGAGAAGAAAGGGAGGGAATGAGAGAAAATAGAAAACAAGACAGACAGTGAGTCCAGTAGTGGCTCTTCCTTGCTGATGCCAAGTGGAGATTTACCAGCAGTAAACTGGGCTGAAATGTATAGTTATATATATATATACTGAATGTATAGTTCAATATATTATGACTGCCTTTCTAATGTTAAGTAGCACACCCTTTTGCACAATCTGTGTCTCAACTGTCTCCAAAAAAACACTAAACTTCTTCTACTTGTCCTTTTAAAGGTGCTACATGTAGCATTTTACCATTAATAAATCATTACCACATTAATTATGAGACAGTATAATTACCACAATCAAACTCAACCATCCCTCTACACTGCATTTTATATTGTGTGCCACAGTGTCGGATTTTGTGGGAAATCTTCTCGCTTTATGGCACAAAGTGAGTGCAAGTAATACACAACTTTATTCCAGCTCAGCTGTTCTAACTGCAGAGTTTCAGCTTCACATTATCTTACCTCGCCGGAACGCGGATCGGCTGTTATCGGCTCTTATCCTTCTTGTTGCTCTTCAAAACAAACACAAATGGAGCTTTGCCAGGTAGGAAGAGGGGGGGGGGGGGGGGGGGATAAGTAGCCGCATCCTTTTTGTGACAGGAAACAACAGTGTTTAAGGGAGAAGTGGTCTTAATTTTGAGAAACACAAAATGTTGTGTGTAGCACCTTTTAAAGGACAAAAGGGACCAGCAGGGAACAGAGGCGTGAATGGGTAAGAAAAGATTAGAGGAGAGGAGAGAAAGTTTACAAAAAGGCTGTTAACCGCTCTTATCCTCCTTCTTGCTCTTCAAAACGCAGAACGGGGGGAAGACAAGTAGTAGCATCCTCTTTGCAACGGGTTTATGGGACACAAAATGCCACACGCAGCACCTTTAACCTGTCTTCCAGCATTGAAGCGGATCATAGCTTTCATCATGGTTTCACCTGTTCAGTCCATGTGGTCCCAATTTTTTAAAGATAAGTAAATACCTCTGTGCTCAATTGGAAAGAGTGGTCTATTTTGGGATGTGTGTATTCTATACTTACGAAAATAATTCAGCAAAAAGGCACAGATCAGTGAGTTTGAGGCTTTTTGCTTAGTGCTCTGTGTGTGTGTGTGTGTGTGTGTGTGTGTGTGTGTGTATGTGTGTGTGTGTGTGTGTGTGTGTGTGTTCTGCTGCTGTATTCAACCTGTCTAATCTTCTGAGGTTTTAAGAATAGAGCGCTGCAAGCTAAGAGGTTCTGAACTCCAGGTAGACTTTGGGGATCCACATTTGGCAGTGTTTGGATTTTCTTGGTAAACTCCTTGCAGGATCAGCTGGTTTTACTCTGATCATGTGGCCGCTGGTTGTTTTCGCTCTTCTGCTATGTGCCGTCAAACATTTGCTCAATTCTGGGATTTCCCACTTCACTCCTGTGTGCACGTTTGTGTATTTGTGTGTGTGTGTGTGTGTGTGTGTGCGCGTGTGAATTTGTTGATTGTGCGTGGCTGTGCGCACATACGTGTACATAGTTGTGTGTGTGTGTTGTGTGAGCATGTGTGTGAAAGCTTGTGCAGCTGTGTTCACGTTCACGGATGATTGCCTGTTTGTTTTTGTGCTCTGTCACTGCTGATGGCTTATTGATTGCTTTATTCACAGTGAAACCCATAAAAAAAAACGCCAAACCCTCTTTCTGGAAACCTTCCAGGATCATAAGCTCTCGTAATTACAAGGCACGCTGGACAACATGGATTGTCTTAGCTTTAATTAAATTACCGAGGTCAAATTGGAAGAAAAGGTGCAGTGAACGAGGGAGATATTGTCTCTGTAGTCAATGCAGTGTCGTTTGATCTGAGCGCTCCTGTTCCGTTGAGGGCCATCATCTGTTTTCTCAGTCTCATCAAGCTTTCATTCTCCACTGCCTGCCTTCACATCAATAAGCCAATATTAGAAAAATCTTGGAAACAAAGAGCAAAATAGTTTTTTTTTTTCCCTCACTTGGGCTTTGGCATTTTCCTTCTGGGCTTGGAGAGAGGTGGGGGAAGGTTAGGAAGCCCACCTAGCAGTTGAAGTGGCTGATGGTTCGACACCAGCAATTAAAGTGCCTGATACTGCTAAATTGCTCCTGAGCAAGAGCAGATAACTCCCATTCATATATACCAGCCTGCTCCAAGTACAGGTATCAAAACTAGCTAACATTAGCTAAAAATACTGACTGCATGGGCAGTAACTTGCAGCATGTTGTTTTATTTGTCCATTTGACCAGGAAGTGTGACCAATGACACATTTCTCAATTGTCTTTATCCCATCAGAGGCCTCTGAATGGATTACGACACCAGTAAGACATTTCAGGCAGATATGATGAACTGTCCTTAAGCCTAGGAAAAACTCAACCTGATCTTACAGAAAAATGTGAACGACTTGTTTTGTTAGCACCAAATGATGTGTTGGTGGCATGTAAAGTGTTCAAATTATGTTTTCCCACATTTTAAATTATTTAAAAAAAATTTTTTTCTTATTTAACCATGACCAAAGCCTTTCCCTTCTCCGCCAAGTGCGAGCACAACTCGATCAAAAAATCCTCCATAGGTGCACGGCCAAAGATTAATAAATGAAGAAAGAAAAGCCTTTCCCTTGCCTTAACCAAATTGTTTTACTTGCCTAAACTTAACTGTTAGCCAACCTTTGCAATGTAATTCAATTTGTGGTGGAGAAACTGTATTTTCACATCATACGTGTCCACAGCACGTAAATCGGCATTTCAGAGTTTGTGTTCCTTTCATGTATTTGTGTGAGATCATGTTGGCAATGTCAATAAAAAACGGGGTATTACCCTTTAAATGAAACAGATTTCAATCTCGCTGCTGCCTGTGAATACCTGGCTGCTGTGGAGCAGGATAATGTGTCGGCACAATTTCCCTCTTCAACACATCTGTCAAGCAAATAGACTGAAGACAAATTAATTGTCACTGACAGTGAATCGACAGATAACAGTTTAAGGAATTAACATCAGCTGTCAGCGATGGCTCACTCAGGACAAACCTACCCCCTGTGTGATGAGAAAATATTATAACTCTGTTAGCTATAATTTGGTTCTGTCGTCGTCGTGCAAATATAAAATACCTGCCCGTCTGCTGTTGCTGATAAGACAGGTAGGCGACAACGCTCTCACGACAATTCAGCGCAGGCAGGATGCATTATTTCTACCTCTGTCAATGAGTTATTGTTGTCAACAAACTGCTTAGCACCTTTGGCACATATGCTTCGTTACATTTTGCATCTCGACAAAAACAACCTGTGCCAACACCTATAGAATGCCAGATGTGTAAATCAGTTGCTTAAGAGGTGATAATATGCTTCTCTCTCAGCATTTATTTCTCAAAGCTATAAATACCTGCTGGAGCTACATTTGGCGGGGACAGGTGAGGGCTTCACTAGCTGTCAGATGAAATCATGTCCAATCAAATTGTGTCTGTCTGTTTCCCACTGAGGGTTAATAAATGTGCCATTAACACAGCTCTCTATGATGTGATTGATATTGTAATTATCGTTTTCCATGCGTCTGATATCTATTTGTGGCCCACACGTATTTTCATGTAATTGAACATGTGCGAGATTCACTAAGTGGAATAAACATGAAGCAGGTAAACCATCTGCCCCTCGTGATATTGATGCTTTTACACCAATATCTACCTGTCACATCTTTGTAGTAAAGAGCTAAGAAGCCACTGTAGTTAGTCCTGTTCACACTTAACTGAAAATACACAACCTTCCAGAGCGCCGTAGCCACTGCTGAAAGTCACACTTTTTCACTTTCATTTTCTGGCCGTCTTGTTAAAGACTCAGGGTTGTAATTGAGGCAGGATTCACTTTGAAGATTACACCTGCTTATGCTGAATTGTCTGAACAGGAACGCGTGGATGAGAAGATTTTGACAGGGAGACGCACTGCAGCTTCTCTTGACTCCTGCACAGCTATCAACCGACGAGTGAAAATCCACCGGAGAGATGGAACGAGGTTTTTCTTTTTGGCAGCTGAGAGTACTTTTGTTGGAGAGCATCTGACAAACTCGGGGGTACTTAAGCACCACTTTATCCTCACTTTTTAGACATGGCTGTTCCAGCTGTGGAGAGCGCCTGTCTGGAGACGAGAACCTTCATCAATTATCTACAGGTCCTTTCAGTAAAACACTCGCAGAACACCTCAGATCTAGGAAAAATGAATAGAATTGAAGAGAGCCTCTACAGTACCTAAGGCCTTTTTTCCCTCATTCCACCATGGGTTAAGATTTATCTAAAAACTTGCCAATAAAGCCTATTTGGGCCACATTTGAGCATTTTCATGACTGTGTGGTCAAAACCAACAAATAAAATATATTATGGAAAAATATATTAATTTTCTTCTTTTAATACTCATTTACTTTGACTTTCCACTTACCTCTATACAGTTATGAGTCGATCTCGATACGTAGCTCACATACAACAATTATACCCGACAAAGTAGTTAGCAACTTACAAATTCCAATTAATTTCTTTCCCTTATAATGAATATATAATAACTTTCGAATTACACCCAACTACCTTCCATGCAGCTTCATTACACCCTCATTTGGGTCTAATTTCCCTAATGGCATGTCTAATTGATGATGACGACGCACCTTAAGTTGCTGTCAGCTCGGAGTCTCTGCACTTTGGCCCCCAAACCCTCTTTCATTTCCTCTTTGGCGACGCTCATGCATCACACCAATTCTCTGCAACTTAGCCCTAGCAGAAAGCAAGAACGGGTCAAGGTTTTCAATTTTTGCACAGCCCGTCCCGGCTCCGCTAACTGCACCGCCCCGCCCCCTGGGAAGTCTTTGGGGATGTCTCAATGCAACACCTCAGCAGGCCCAGAATGCAATTCTTTTCACAAAATCCATTAAAGGACACCGTCCTCCCCCCGCCTCCCCCTCCTCCACTGTCCACTCTTTCGGCTGTTGTGCCTTGTTTCTCTATCAGAAACCGGGGTGAGATAAGATAAAAAAAAAATACCTTTAGCGTTTCTTTAACCCCGCTCTGGTGCCAGACTGTGCCATGTCATGTAAAGCAAAGAATTTGGAGGTCGATTGACTATATGTCTATGTGACTGACAACTTGCCTGACACTATGTGATTGGTCCTGACACAGCAAACCCCACCCATCTAGTATTTGCACTTTGTACCTTATCTCTACTTGCCCTTACACTGTTCCCCATCCTTTGTGTTTTTCTCCATTCTTGTTTCTCTATTCTCTCCTCACCTTTAATCATAACTTCCTCTATTGCTAACAAAACTGTATTTTTATCTCATTTGTTGTCTCACCCCTTCATTACCCATGTCATCCTCTTAACACCACAACACATACTACTATAGAGGCTTTGCAGTTGCGTCACCAAAGTCATAGCAACCATGTGTGGTGCCGTCATGGAGGTCCAGTGGGGAATTGACTGTGTGCAAATAATCACTAAATATATAACAGCCAGGCTAGAAAACAAGAGATACCTGAAAAAGATTGTTGTAGTGTAGTTGTAGGTCAATTCACTAATGGTATGAATCATAACAGTAATAAAAGTCTGATGAGGCAGATTTGTTTCCAAATTTAAGTTAATTTAGCCCCTCTGGTCCTGTAGTCTCTAAAGCTGTAAGAGTTGTTGCTTGAGAAGAGGCAGCAGCTGGTTTTTGGCTTTGTTACCTAGCTAACTGGCCAGCAGTCTAATTTAGCAAAGCAACCAATGTTACTGTAACATGCTAGTTTATACTAGATAAGTTAGCAAGTGCACAAATTAGATTTGTTTACAACCTTGTTTGTGACCTGACCAGATACTGTGGGTTAGTTAACTAACACGCTGACATCATCTGAACACAAAATTTATCGGTGAAATGATCAGTTCCAAGTCAAAAGCAGCAGAGAAATCGATCATGTCTCTTGAATTCTGTTGAGATGGCCAATTTGTATGTTTAGTAAAGCAACCTCCAGTATTGCTGGCACAGGGTGTGTCACCTGACAGCTCTCTATTCATAGCCCCTCCCATCCCCCCATTTCCTATATTCCCATATCCAATGGCATCATCAAATTGCGCGGCCTGAGGTGGCTGACATGCTGAATGCTTCATACTGGTAGCGGAGCATTTCTGTCCATAGCGTTTCCTTTTACCCTTCGCTGGCAGTGATTTTCATAAGATTTCCCTTGGTTTCCGGAGCTCAAATCAAACTTTACAGGAACAACAGGAAAAAAGGCTTGAGGGATGTTTATTAGGAAAATGTCTTCTTTTGCAGAACAACCACCTAAAAGTTAAAGCGGTACTAGGCAAGATTTTTATGAAAAAATACACCCGTCTTATCAAGCTAGATCACAAAGGAGTGCTGCAGCAGAGAGGAGCGTGGCAGCCGCACTAATTGAGACCCTGTAGACTTGCCGTATTTTCCATATGAAGTTCTGGTGGCATGTAGGGTTTGTAAAGCCTACATCGCATAAAATGGCCTACGGCAGCTTTAATTTCACTGGAATTCCCCTTAAACTTGTTCCTCCCTCACCCCCGCAGCATCATGACTCGGACTCTTTCTGTTTTCTTGCTTTCCTTCATCAGCCCATATTTTCATCTCATCCCCTTCCCTCTCCTCTCTCACTCATTGACGAGGCCAAGACAGGAGCACAGCTGGGAGAATGCCACGCTGTCAGCACAGCAGCAAAAACATTTTTTTCATTAGGCCCCATTATATCACCACAGACAGCCTTGTTAAAATGTGATTTACTAATTCCTTTCAATACTCATTTCCACCCGGCTGTCCCAGCAGGATTAACATGTCATTTATTGGGATGTGGAAGAAAACAAGCTCGAAGTTGATTAGCAAAAGCAAACAGAGAGAGAGAGAGGAGAGGGAGGGAGAGGGAGGTGCAATTTCCTCATTGATCACATATCCATGACAGCCATATCTGATGAAGGCGTCAATACCAGAGACATTGAAACCCATAGCCACTGAATAAACAGTTTCCACCAGCATCTCACACCGCATCAGTCAGCGTTCCTGAATGTATACACATGAAAAGTAATCATCACTTGAATGAATGTAATCAGAATCACAGAGTACAATAAATATACAGGAAATTGTCTCAGTGCGGGGATGTATTGACAACAGTTTTTGTTATATATACTGACACACAGGGCAAAGAGACAGTCTGAAACCTACCATGGACAATAAACTTCACATATCACTCTACATATCGCTGTTGTCCTGTGAAAACCATGTAACTCCAATTTTTGGTGATTTTCATGTTTTCACTTCAGCTGAAGGATTACATGCTCCTCAGGGGGTTGAGAAAATTCTCCGACCTCTTGGGCTCATGAAACCAAAATAAAATCCACAGGATTAAGTAAAAAAAAAAATACACTGTGATCAAGCTTAAACAAGGCTTTAGCTTGTTTTTCTTCCTGAGTATAGTTGACATTTTGGAGATACAGAATTTTCACCTGACAGCGACGATATATAGTCAAATTCAAGAGATAATATTGATATCATCATGCATAAAAAGCAAAAAAAATAAAATAAAATAAGTTAAAGAAGTAATATCAAAACATTACTTAAAAAGTCTCGAATTCCTTCAGCAAAATAGCAGGGACAAGATGTGCTTGTCAGAAATATTTATCATTCTCCTGGTTGACATAACTTATGATATGCTTTGGTATGTGAGGTAGGTGGGTTGTGTTCAGTTATGATAAACATGTACGGCATTCGCTAGGAGCTCTATACCGATAAGAGCCAAGAATGATTCTGCTACCAACTAAAAGTGTTGGGAAATGTCAGTCAAAAGAACACCATATACCATAGGCTATTGAAATTTATGATTTTCTGCTCTGAAAATAATTCCTCTCCGACATTCACATCCCACCATAACTCAGAGAAAAGACTGTAAATCCATTGAAATAAACAAAGCCGGTGGTGGGATGAAAGGGTCAGCAGGGGGGGTGACAGACTGTGATTTCGGATTGGTCCTTTGAACAAAACAAGTCCACTGATGTGACTCTAATGTAAAGGGAGTGATACACATGGCAACGTATGGCGTCGTTGCTTGAAATATAAGGGAACATCACATTACTAGAAAACATTTATATCTTAGATTTTTCTCCATGTCTGTTCGTTTTGTTGCCTCTGGCTGAAAAATTGCCCCCCAAAGATTCCCAAGTGCATCGCTGTATCTTCACTGTCCGACAGTTTGTTTAAAGGCATACTGAGTAGGATTTTGCCGGTTGTGGCTTGTAAACACAACTTTTAACAAGACGCAAAGCATACGCCCCCTGAACGTGTTTGCCAGAATGGTAAAAAACGCGAACAGCAGGTGAAACACCAAGCAGACAAGACTCATCCCAAAACGAGAGTGACTCTGGGGTCTTTCACTCGTTGGCGAGTACTGAAGGAGAGGATGGGGATGAAGAGCGATGAGGAGTTGGCCTGTTTTCTGTTGGACAGTTAGGTGCCGGTTAGCTTAGCTAGCCAGCTAGCTACTTATCAGCTTTTCTACTACAACGAAGCTACGCTAACAACAGTAGCTAGCTGCCAGCTCTCACACACACACACACACACACACACACACACACAAGCTCTGACCAGAACTCCAGTTACTCTTTATTAGAGTTCGGGGCCGCTACCGCAGCCTGTGTGGCTTTTAGAGATAAAAGGATTCAGCAGTGGTTTTGTTTGCAGGCGAACACACACACTGCCAAAAGGTTGACCGCCAGGAACGTCCAGAACATTCAGAAATAAGAAAATCCAGGCAGAAGGCAGAGTCTCCGCAGACACACACACTGCTACTATCAATGGGCCATAAGTAATGATTGACTAGGATAAGTTTTGGATGAGTTTATGCTATTTCAAGGGGGAAAATCCTGCTCAGTATGCCTTTAAGGATTTGAAGGGGAAAGGAAGTTCAGAATAACCAAATGTAGTAGGTGGTACTGTATTGCAATAGCAACATGTAACAGCTCTAAGTTGCGTTTTTTTTTACTCAAATAGGCTCGTGGAACCATAAGATGAATGACCCAATATGAGAATCATCACAAAACAAATCGTCACCACCATGGGTTACTGATTGATTGATTGATTGGTTGATTGATTGACACAAAGACAGCGCATTCAACAGACAAAAAGAAACAGGAACAAATAACAATCAGCACATACAAATAGAAGTCATGCATTCTGATCGACTCAAAAGTAAGTCAAGTCTTTAAATCTATAGTGGACTATGTTTATCTGTTCCAAGTTATGCTTCCTGTGGATCTACCGTTATTTTTTTTTTTCAAGCGGCCCTGTGTTTATGTGTCAAATGCAACGTGTCTGCTCTCTCCCGCCTACGAAGCAGACAGTAGACTGCTGTGTATAAAGAAGCTCTCTTTCTGGATGGCTGCCTATTGAAGTGGGATAAGCCAAAGCCCTCAGTAGCTCCAAATAGGTTTGGGCCACCGCCACAGCAAAGCACATCTCTGTGTCTGCAGGAGTCTGTTTACGGAGTATTGTTACTGCTATTTTTGAGTTTTACCATAAACTGACATGCACTCTTTCCATGGGATTTTTATATCACCCGCATAAAACATGGAAAGACATTTTACTAGTAGGGACCTTATCAGCATTAGAGTCAGAATTGTTTCAATTGACATGTGCAAAAAATGTGCAGGAATTTGATAGAGACATTTTTATTACAGCTTCACAGTATATACTGATACACATGGTAAATGGACAAAAGGGCTCCACACAGTGCATTTGAATTGCGTCAATTAGATCTTGTCCAACTAGCTATTTTCTGTAATGGAAAATATTTGTTTTGCTGTAAGGGAAAATGCATGTATAATTTTGTTTGCAATTATTTTAAATGGTTCTTGACAAGAACAGCTACATGCCTAAAAAGGGAAGGCGATGTTTTCATCATAATCCAGCATCGGCGCTAAGGACTAAGATGATTATATTGTTTACTCGTCTGTGCCATTGAGAAAACACCCCCGCTGCTGCTAAGAGAGAAAAAGCTCGCTGTTTTTGCTGTGATTTAACAGCTATTACCTATCCGTCCCTCTGAAGAGAGACCAAGAGATAAACATAAGACTGCATTCCGCCGGTCCATACAAAAAAAAATCTTGTTGTCATGTGGGGGGAGAAAAAAATGATTGCAGCCTCAGTTTCATTTGTGCAGATTTCATCCTCATCCCCTGCAGCTGGCTCAGCGGCCCAGCGTGAGAAGGCCGCTCCCGTCCGCTGCTGCCGGATGATTTGGAACTGAACTGAAGTGTTGTGTGTGTCTTCACATGGAGACGGACACAGTGGCGCAAGACAACATATCAATTATCCCGGCCCAACTCGGGAGCATCGCACTCCGGAGTATCACGAAGCAATTTTAAAAAAGAGGTTTGTGTGTTGGTGTGTGTGTGTGTCGGCGTCCCGCAGCTATGAAAAATAGAGGAAAAACATAGCATAGCCTCCTGTAATAAAGGCGGAACAAAACGCTTTATTGAGCAGAAAATATAATCTCCACTAGCGTCTCTGCTCTAACGATTCGGATTCGGCCCCAGTCTCAAGTCACGGGACAGCACCGAAGACTTTCCGTATCTTTTCATATTTATTACTGTTATTAAATTATTTTTTCTCTCCCGTGAATGATATATGCATGGACATACTGACGGGACATACCTGGATTTCTGACACTCCCTTCATCATGACCATCATCAGATCCTGCCCTAATGATGAAGACGCTATCGCTCCCATCTAATGATTGACAGGTGATTTGGCCCAGCAGTGTCACATCAACCGTGAACAGAAACCGACCGCGCTGTAGACTTTCCCGTGACGTTTTGTATTTATGACTGTTGTTTGGTTATATTTTATTTAGCTGTAATGGGTGATATATCCATGACAGACTCCTGACAGATCATACCTGGATTTCTGATCTCTCTCTATCAGAATCGGCCCTAATGATGCAGGCATCACTCGGTGTGTCTCTCTGTAACGATCTGGCCACATGTCACATCAGCAACCAACACAAACTGACTGCACAATGAATAATATATTTATTGCAGATTATAGGAGATGACTAGGAGAATATATCTGGACTTCTGATGCTCTATAATCAGAGGTAAAACGGCCATAATTTGGCCCCGGTCACAAGTCAGAACTATATTTATTACTGTTTGCTCATTTTTATTTTATTTGCCATCTATCATATATTGATGGCAGACCATACTTGTATTTCTGATACTCTCCTCACCATAAAACCTGGAGTCCAGCCCTATAACGATTAAGACCCACCATCTCCGCTCTAATTACAGTGATTTGACACCAGCCACACGTCACATCAAGCGTGAAACCGACTTCAGAATCAACTCTCCCCTCCTGTGCTGATGCATGCCACTGGGTTATTTTTAAGGCCCGATGAGTGATGTCTTCATGACAGACTCCTGACAGAACACAACTAGATTTCTGAAACTCATAACCAGAGTATAAGAGCCATGTCTTAATGAGGAGGACATTTTTACTTGCGTCTCTGCTCTAATGATAGTGATTTGGCCACATCACATCCGCCTCCAGTAGAAACTGACTGCACCAACTTTCCCATGACATTTTATATTTATTAATGTTGTTTGGCTATTTTTTTTTTCAGCTGCAATGAATTATACATTCTTGACAGATTCTGAATTGAACATATCTGGATTTCTGACACTCTCTTCATTATGACCATAGAGGTAAATCCAACTCTACTGATGAAGACTTCCCCTCTAGTTCCTCTGCTCTAATGATAGTGATTTGGCCCAGCGATGTCACATCAACCATGAACAGAAACTGACGGCGCCACAGACTTCCTTCCTTGTCTTATTTTATATTTATGATTTTCAGCCGCCCGTGAACGATATATTGACGACAGATTCCTGACAGGACATTCCTGGATTTCTGATACTCGCCGCACCGCGAGAACCGGCCCTAATGATGAAGACATCACTCTCGCGTCTCGCCTTAAATGATAATGATTGGCCGCATGTCACAGCGGCAATGCACAGAAACTGACTGCAAAAGAGTCTACCTATGTCTTTGTGTTTTTTTGTACTGCTGCTTGGGTGTTTTTTTTTTAGCTGCAGTGAGTGATATTGTCATCATGGCAGATTCCTGACTCGAATGTATCCTGGGTTTCTGGTACTTTCTGCCATTAGATTTCAGAACTACACTGCAAAAAATCTCCATCTTAACAAGTCATTTAGTCACTTATTGAGTCCTAAATTGAAATAGTTTTTTTGTTTTTTTGAAGAATTTTGTAGAATCAAGTGTCATTTTCTTGATAGTAGTTTATAGCACAACGATTTATGATCGCCCGATGGACATCGCTACAAAGTCACCAACATTACATCATCGCTCAACTTTGATTTTGGACGCTGTCGCTCATAAAAAGTAGAAACACTAGAGCGATTATAGAACGCATCGCAGAGGTTCAGTCATTTGCTCTCATCTAGTTACTTTACTTTGTTACTATAGTTCTAAATAGCAACTAGTTACTTTACTAAGTTAGTCTTTATTAAAAGTAACTCAGTCGAGTGCTTTCAAGTTACCCGCTTAAAAACTTCACAACTTTTATGTCTTCTGGTGATGTTCTCACTAGCAGGCTATAGAAATCATCACCGAGTTCACTGCTGTTATCTACTTATCTGTTATCTACTTATCTGTTATCTACTTATCTGTTATCTACTTATCTGTTATCTACTTATCTGTTATCTACTTATCTGTTATCTACTTATCTGTTATCTACTTAACAAGCAGCTTTCATTTATTCGGGGTCTGATCGTCTTTATGGTAAACTAGTATGATCACAGAGGCAGCCTTGATTAATCATGTCTGGTCTAAAAAATAAACAGCGGATAGCTTCACAACACATTGGCAAGTGCTTTCAGTTCTCAGATGTACAGTAACAGTAATGTTCTGACCCTTTTCTTCCATCAGTTCAAAGTAATGCAAATATTCCCAGGCTGTGAAGTTTATTGTTGTGTCCGTTCTGAAAGCGAGTCGGAGCCTACAGACTCCAACCAGCTGCTGCAGTCTGCTTTTAATAACGCCATGTAATGAAATATATTTTCTTAATTGCACTAATTGAAAATTTAACCATTTGAAAGGAAAATAATAATAATAGTTTGTAAACCAGTCTGCAGAATAGCCTAATGTACCTACATGTTATGTAACTGCTTTTGCAATGTTATTTTTCACTCTTTCTTTTTAAATATTGTAAGAAGTTTCATTCAAGTAAATCTATTGTCTTTATTCAGGTCTAGATAAATAGCATAAATTGTCTCCTCAGTGTACGTTTTATTCTACAGTCTATTACAAAAGTACGGTCTTCCAGAGCTGTTGATTACCGTTTAATTTGAGCTCAGAGAATTAATCGACGTTAGGATAAGAGAGTTCCATAATGTTGTCATGACAACTGAGCCAGCGATGGGGTCAAAGTTCAATCCAATTTAAGTCTCAGCGATGGGCGCAACGACCATCGCAACGACGACAGATCGCCTGTCGCTGGAAGTATAAACAACATGTTGCGACCGACGACAGAATATGATCATCGCCGTGGTGACGATCATAAATCGCTGTACTATAAACTGCCCTCAAAAATATTGACACTCATTTCTAGAAAATTCCTGAAACAAGTGAAACTGCATTGGAAACAAGTGGAGTTATCTCACCTCATTGGCAGAATTTTCCTCTTGGTTTTAAGAAAAGTAAGATTTGAAGACTGAATATGAGGCTAAATGACTCGTTAAGATGGATGTTTTTTTGCAGTGTAGACCTGATGGTCCCACATCTCTGCTCTAACGATAGTATTTTGGCCCTGACTGACTACACCACAGACTTTCCCACGTCTTTTCATATTTATTCATGTCCTTGAGTTCTTTTTCATACCAGACGATTTGCCATTGTTGGCACATTCCTCATACATCACCCCAATATGTCTGGTCCTCTCTTCATCATACCCACAGAGGCAAAGCCAGCCCCGGTGATGAAGACATCACGCGTGTGTCTCCGCTCTAATTGGGCTGCTTTAGCTCCAGTCATGTGTGAGCAGAACAGATGGGTAAAAGGTATGCTCTCTCATGGATCTTGTTCATTAGAGGCGTAAACAACCCAAGCTATAGAAGCAAATATACAGAAGAGCACATGGGCTGTGCTACGAATGTCAACTTAACTTTGTTGTGGGCGTCTGTTACCTTAACGCTTCCCACAACAAGACAGTGTTGTTAATAAAAACATATATACGCATATAAATTGAGTTTAATGTTTCTGGCACCCCACACATCTGGTACACCGTGCAGTTTAAAGCAAACACTGAACATTTTTTGGGAAAATGATTTGACCCGGGTCTAGTTTCCGCTCGGTTTGGCGGCCAGGCGTTGCCACCTTGTTAGTCAGAGTGCGGCTCACCTAATGCGAGCCTGCTGAGCTAATTTAAACCTTGCTGGCCCTCACATGCTGCTCGGGGCACAGCGTCCGTTCATGCTCTCTCCCACACAAAAAAAGACAACCGTTTGGCTTCCTCTCTTAGTTTTAGTTTCAGACAAATCTTCAGTTAAAGGGGCAATAAGTCCGATTTTTACTGTCCCATAGCACTAAATGACTTTAATACTGCAGGGAGGTTGATAGGGGTTTTATATCAACGATTTATCAATGATTACTTGGCCAGTTGCTGAGCTTTCTGGCTTTCAAAGCTCACTTTCTGGCCCGTACTCTGTTTTGGGACAAAAGCGCCACGGCTACTGGCACTTCAAGACACTCCCAATCCTCAGCAGGGACGGTGCAGTGAAGATAGACAAGAAAAGTGCAATTCAATTATTTACTCTTTATTCAGATCCCCATTACTGTATTGCAAAAGAAATAGTGATTCTGCCCGGGCTGAGAGAGATAATGAGACCCGATGCCAACAGATTTAGCCTTTGAGCTGAACTGAAACCCTCCTCATCCCATCGTGGACAGTTTCCCAGATCACTCCACTCACTCCACACGGCACTCCATCCTTTTCCTGTTCTTTGGGGTGAGATGTTTTTATCGGGACTCTGAGGCTGCGCTCACGCTGCAGATGAAAGTGTCCCAATTCAGATTTTTTTTCCCTACAGATCTGATGTTTTCTGATTTGCGTGAACAACAAAAAGCTGCATGGAGTCTCATGGAGTATCTGAGCTACGTGGATATGTGGTACAAAACATGTGAATTGTATTTGAACGCTCAAATTGGAGTTGGAGCTTGGCTCAGCCAGTGTTAGCATGGAGGACAAGGAGACACAACAGAAAGAAAGAAAGTGAAACAGCCGATGTGATTGGTATTTGGGGAGACGAAGTTACATACCATAACTCAAATGTGTTCAAAACAAGCAGGAGAAGCATAGGTACAAAAACAGATATGACGTCCTTTTGTTGTTGTTACTCTGCACACAACATGTTCCTCATCCTTCGAACTCTTTCTGACATCGCTGTCAGTTCACATCGGTATCAGCTACGGGTTACATCCTAGAATAGATACGGAGAGGAAAAAAATCTGATATGAGCAGCGGTTCAGAAGTGAGCAGGAAGGCTTGCGGTGTGAACGTACCGTAGTCTCAGCTCTCCACTGAGATCTCAGCTGTGAGCTGCGTCAGGACGGACGGCGTCTTCCTTTCCCCCCTCCGCTCCGAATCGCGGGACGCCGAGGCAGGCGAGAACGGGACGGTAATTGTCTGTGTGATCAGATTCTCCTACCTCACTGATGTTTGGCTGTGGGAAGTCTTTATTCTCTCCTCCTTTCTCTCTCTTTCCCATCTTTTCTGTCGCTCTGACACTGATGGAGAGCGTATTGACAGCGTCCCTCAGCAGAACATTGTTGTAAGTAATGGCCATGGATTGTCGGAGCGTGTTGAACACAGAAAAGACAACGGATTACATTAACTTCTTACAGGAGTGAAGGCCAGCTCGATGCCGGCTCATCAATGCACTGAGACTATAAATGACAACGGCTCAGAGACGGGCGGGGACGCGAGATGAACGGGGGTCATCGCAGGCAGTGACTTGTGGCAAAGATCCGGTAATTTCCCAGATAGTAAGATTGTCACTCCGTCTTACCTTGTCAGCCGCAGCACTTTCAAGGCAGAGCGGCGAGGAGTCGCTGCTGTTTTCGAGGTCTTCCTTCAGAGAGAATCTGTGACCGAGCACCATGAACCCAGGCTCAGTTCACTTTTCAGCAGACCCATTTTACATCAGAAAATGCACTTTTTTGATTCAATTAATTCCAACAAAATAATTTACTGACCCATATTACGTAATATACTATTTTATTAATTGTGATATTATTACCGTAAACCAGTGGTTCTCAACGTGGGTCCGGGGACCACCAGGGGTCCTTGAGGGGGTTCCAGGGGGTCCCCAGCAAATTGATGAATTGTTAAACTTCACCATTATTTAATTTACAAGAAGTTAACACAATTAGAGAATGTAGAAGAATGACTGTTTTGATCATAGTTTCTCTGTTATCGCTCTACCTACAATACAGACAGTCATGGAATTCTGGACAAAATCATATCTAGCAATAAAAATATGCTCAGATTTGGGACAAAACCTCATCAAATGGGGGTCCTTGGCTCTAATGTGGACAAAATTAGGGGTCCTTGATATGAAAAAGGTTGAGAATCACTGCCGTAAACAAATGAGACCGTGTTTGGGACGATTGGTAGCCTATTTCACGTCAGTGGTGTTGTCAGTGCTGGTGTTAGGATCTGCTTTTTCAATTAAAGGTTTTCTCTCTCGCTTTGCTGAAGAGGATTAACATGTTGGAAGTGACTTTTCCATCGGCCTTTCACTCCTTCCATCATCTGCCTTTGTGGGAAACTCTGAAAGAACGGCGCCCTCTTCCTGTTTTGTGCTGTAAAACAATACAGCAGAGACGTTTCATGTCCTGGTGGGTCAGCGGGCGAAGGGACGGACCATGTGACTGCAACGTCCCGGGTTTGAATCTGGACCAGGACCCTTGTTGCATGTCATCCCCCCCCCCCCCCCCCCCCCCTCTCTCTCTCATAACTTTCCTGTCTCTCTCTTTTAACTGTCAAAGAAAGGAGAAAATGCCCAAAAAAATAATCTTTACAAAAAATCAAAACAATACAGCAGATTTCACACAAAATCCTACCCGCTGGCACATAATGCTAAATCCAGTGTAGAGGCTCTTCTTTGTTTACAGTAATTATGGTAGTGTCTCAAAAGTAATGCGTTTAATGATTTATTGAAATTAAAATGCTACACGTAGCACCTATAAAGATCTGAATGAAAACATCCAAAATCTATGAAAAACAAAATGTCAGTCTCCCACAATGTGCCTGTTTTTCCAGTTGGGTCACATTGTGCTTTACCTGGTTTCTTCTCCATTATTTCTTGTATATAGAGTCGAACCGAGCCATGTGGACTCTCTAACATTTTTGGATGCTGTAGTGTTGCTGTAGTGTTGTGTGATTTATACAGACTACTGAAACATTCATAAAATGAGGCATATGGAGGTATGTTAATAAAAAACGTATGCATGTCTATGCAGTAAATACTTAATAACAATTTGGGATTTACTTCCATTTGTGCGGCCTCATATCAGTTACAGATTCATCCGTTGAGTGAAATTTTGTCCCTGAATATGCGGCACTTCTTATACTTCTTATCCTCTTCTAATCGGCAAACAGTGTAACACAGCTGCGTGATTTTTACAATATATTTTATTCGATTTTTTTCTTACAAAACAATTCCCTCATAAACCAGAACACACAAAATGCATAAAGAAAACTGTACAGTTGGTTTCATCATGTCTGAATGTGTTCTAAACATGAACAATGTTATCTACAACAGTGGTTCCTATCAATGTCTATCACACCAAGCGGTTCAGCTCTGCAGCCCCTTAACTCGAGGAGAGGTACGGAAATAGTAATGTGACATTGACGGTAGATTCAAACAAACAACATGAGCTGGCCAATAATATAGTTATATCAGCAAGCGCAGGTGCATTCTCTTTGTTCTTGCTCTCCTTGGCTCTAATAGCAATGTCATACTGCTGAATCGACCTTAAGAGATAAGCTGACAGACGTGACGATGAGAGGGCAGAAAAGTGACTTTTTTCACAAGCAACTGTAAACTGTATGTGACTGTGTGAGATCAAAGGGATCTGAATGATAATCGTGTTGAAGATCTATTATCATTACATGCATGGAGCGCTCAAATACTGTAGATTTACTCGTCAGAGCCGCTGGGGAGTAACTTTGGATGGGATGGCGACTTTGGGAAGCGACAGAGCCTGAATCCTTCAACACTGAGATATAAATTGTTTCTCCATTGCTACAGTGAGATAATTGGGCTACAAATTGGACAGATCGCTTCATTTCCCTTCGAATAACATAAATGTACGTTGGATATTTATTTCTCTCCTCAGTGCAACAGTGGTCTAGGAAACGTTATCAACATCGTTAAGTCTTTGCCTTTCAAAAAATTTTCATCAAACAGGCTTTCATGCCAGAATTGTTTCAAGGCAGATTAGCAGCAAATACCTAAATCACAAACAAGAACGACAAATCTGTTTCACTCTGTGTACACTTTTTTTCTTTTCTTACACAGCTTGGTTTCTACCCTACACATCGCATCGGGGAGTTACAGGCACAACTACGTATTAGAGGATGATGAAAAATGTTTCATTTGGGATGCCGTTTCTGGGAACCAACGCATGAGCAGACACTCCGTACGCAAGACTCCGGCTGGATTTACAGCGGTACGGAAAATAAACAGAGTCAGATTTTCTGTACCTAAGTGAATCCAGCCTCACAGTTTCTCACAAGGCCCCGATAGAGTATATTTATACACTAAAGGTGGACTTTGACATCTGTAGAGGGCTTTCAGGGATGAGTAGCATGTGTTCTCAGTGACTTTTATCTCCCTTCTAACATGTTTAACCCATCAAACATGGTCAACAGCTGCATGATCCCAAAGGCTGTGAGCATTTGTGAGATGATCACATGCACAAGATCCAAATTCCAACATAAAACCTTTAAACTTTACATGCAACTATCGAGTCCTACCGCCTCCTACTACTACATTTTTTCATAAAATAGTTTGTTTCTATTGAAGTTTGATTTCAATTTACGACATCTTGACGTTTTTGCTATCTTGGAATATAGCTCACTTGTTTGTTTGTAGCTATGCTAGCTAGATGAGCTAATTTAAAGTAGAATCTTTGGGTTAGCTACCCAAATATAAAAGGAACAATAATTTTATTCTCAACCCGGTGACTTACAAGCTGGCTAGCTATTTTTAAAACCTGCTTGACAAGAATGACTTGAGCGCATTATGTGGGAGAATACAAATTTAGCCAGATGTTAGAATCAACTGATTGCAAATTAGCTTTTCATTTACTTTATAATGTGTAATGAAAAAAACAAAAGCCTCTATGGCAGATGGTAGATGATAATGGCGACTGAATATTAGAGGACATTCATTTCTTAGTTGTAGTTTGGGGATGAGGGGGATGAGGCAGGGCAATACAACTTAGAAGGAGGGAAGCTAAATTATTGGCCCAAGACTCTGTAATGTATATTATAGCACCTTTAGTACAACATCCAAGAGGCAGAGCAGCAAGAGTGCTGCCCGAGGTTAATATTCATCTGTTGACCTCAGCACAACTGTCAAGAGGCAGGGATACCAGGAAGCACTGAGGTCACTGTAATCTCTGATAACGTTATTACATCTGCTGAGAAGCAGGAGAGCGATCTTGGACCGCCGTTATGATGATCAGTGCAACTGCCAATCGCAAATTACATACAGTTCAACCTCAGAGAGAAAATATCTGTTATGCTGATGGACGGAGAGTTGCTGGTGTTTATTCAGTTAATGCCTAGAGACAGGAAACTGTCGACTGTGTTTCAAAATTTGTAATAATAAAAAATTATGATAAACAAAGCTGTATAATTTTAGTCACTTTTAACTTATTTAGTAATGTTAACAAAACAATTTGACAATCAATTGATAAGTGTACCTGCAGAAACAGGAAAAACACTTAATGCAGTGAGTATTAATAATGTATATAAAAATGTATCCGTACTTTTGAAACATTTAATGAGTTACAAGTAAATATTAATATATTTTTTCCATTTTGGATTTTTGTACATGCCCTGTCCATCTCTACTTTCTATCCAAATACAGGCGAAAAATACAGAAGTTTTGGAGTTGACTAGACAGATAGTGAAAGATAGTGGCGATGCGTTTACACACCTGCATAAATTAAGATACGGCAAGTGTAGTTTGCTTACCTTGGAATTTGATCTTGATGCTCAGCTCTCTGGGAAGATGTTACAAACGCTCATAGCCAATCAGATAGCGGAGATGATGCCACTTTGACATGAGCTCAACATGCGGGTCGACGCGAACCGGAGTCATTGCCCTGAGGAAATCTGCAAAGTGGCATTTTCAGGCTTCAGAGCACAGTCTTGTGCTGCAGGTACGGAGTTAATGTGAGAGACGGCGGACAAATTGCACCATTTCAGGAGTCTACAAGATGTACTGTTCATTTCTGGTTAGGATTTCTATGCAATCAAAACATCCATAGTCCATGGCTAACGGACCAATTGGGCTCTTTGGAAAGACACTGTAAATAGGGAGATTACACATGTGCATAAAGCCAACCTCTGCTGGCATGGGGAGAATGAAAGCTTTCAGAGGGAGAATACAGTACAATACCATGACGAAGGACAAAGGCGAGTAAACAGATGAGCTCGTAGCGTTTAAAAGGACTCAAAACACACATACACTAAAGGCAGACGGACAGACAGACGTCTGGTGGTGACTATATGCAGCACTGGTGAGAACGACAAACATTGTTGAGATAAACAAAAACGAAAAGCTTTACTCTAAAAAAAGTGAGCATTGTGCATAGTTCATAGTTCATTGATAACCCCTCTTCAGGTACCTATTTGCTGTGATAACATGGAAGGAAGTGCAATAATGTACAATTCTGTATAGTTAAGTGCACATAGATCACTGTTGCACTGAACGGCATTGACACTTTCTCCCAATAGAAATATCACAACAGGGTTTCTTAATATTTTCTCAATTACTCTATTTTTAAGTGTACTTTTGTTACAATAAACCCAGGCATGTATTCCTCTCGCTCAGTCCCAGGGTTGAGTCCACAACTTATGTCCACATAAATCTTAATAATAAGTATTTTGGCCTGATCTTTCTCTCTCTTCTTCTTCATTTACTTCTTTCCCCTTATCCTCCTCCTCGTCTCCCTCTCTCTTTTTTTTCTCTCTCACTCATACCTCCCCGACCCAGACGATTGTGTTGCCTCTCTTGATGTCTGACACCTCGCAGTGCGGCGTGCTCTGTTTGCCGTTGAGGACGAAGAGGGACTCGGCGGACGGCGTCACCAGGTACTGTCCGAACAGTCCGCTGGAGACCACCACCCTGTTGGGGCCTCCCCAGGGCCAGGCTTGGGGGGCCAGGGGCTCCTTGAGGCTCCGCAGAACCTCGGTGCGGCCCGAGGACAGATCAGAGAAGAGCAGGTCCGTGCCTGAGCCCGAGGTGGCCACCACCACGTACTGGTTGGACTCTGTGAAGGAGGGCTGGAAGACCAGATCGGAGACAACTATAGGGTTGTCCGCTTCCTGGTTCAGACCCAGCTCCCCCTGGAACGACACTGTCTGAACCGCGAGCTTTGAACTCTGCTGGTCGGGGGTGACGACGTAGCGGCCGTCCGGCGACGTGTAGGGCTGTCCCGTGACGTTCAGGTTCGGCCCGATCACGGCGTCCGTCACGCTGTCGATGAGGAGCTGGGGCGGGGCCCGCAGGCGGCTCTTGCTCTGGCACTGGACGAAGTAGAAGCCGCTCAGGTGGGTGTAGGCCATGCTCACCGGGACGCAGCTGTAGTTTTTCAGGCTGATGGTCTTGACGCGGTGGAAGGTCTCCAGGTCGATTTTATGGACCGCGGGTTCGTTTTTGAGGAAGACGAAGGCAAACCTAAGGCGACAAAGTTCACAGGAAAGGTTAATAGCCTTTCCAGTTTTTTGGGGCGGTGATTAATACACATCGGGATTCTCATTAGAATTCTCATTTGCTCTTTTCTCCTTCACTTCAGAAGGACAGCTGTGATGAGTGAGTAATGAGCATGCCTGTCTTTTAAGGTCAATTGTGTCTGCATGTGTGCACGCGCGTGTGTGTGCGTGCTTGGTTCGTGTGTGTGTGTGTATGGGTGTGCGCAGGTTTGCGGGTGCTTTTGTACCTCACGTGAGTGATGATGAGGTTGGTCGGGGGAATGAAGAAGTCGTCGACCCTCTGGAACGTTGTGCGGATGGCGTGATGCACTTCTCCAACACTCGCTTGGGGAATTACCTGTAGATTTGCCAGCAGAGAGAGAGCCGATATCAATACACAGGTACTACAGCTAACTGTCTAGCTCTATTGTAAGTCAGTCTTCACGCTTGATTCCATCCTAAGGTCAGCGATGAGACATGCTCGCAACATAAGAGGCTAATATAAATGCAAAACAAACATACATTGTGGTTTGGATGGGAATCTACAAACACAAGAGAAAAAGAACAAGTGTGCACCCTGTTGGTGTCTCTATACCCAATTTGCCCTGAAACTCTACTATATATCTACAGTAGAAGTGTAATGGACACGGAGCACATTCACAAGACGTCTATCAGCAAACATTTTTCTTTGCCTGTAATACATTCATAGCACGTCTATTTGACACACTGTGAATGTGAAATATAACATTCCTAACATCAATCTCGACAAAACGCAGTTCTCATGAGATACCATGGTTTTTTTTTTTTTCTGATGGGGAATGTTACATTCAGCGTCAATACTGAATGTGTATTCAGTATTGCTTAATGTACTTTGATGCCTCAGGCTCTGTTTTTCATACTTTATTTGACCAGAACTAACACTAGAGATATAGCACACATAAGATTATATGTGCTTTGCGATACCATTGTTGCTTTCATAGCTACATATACGATTATAGGACTTTTTTCCCTTACTACATTCTTTAGGAGAAATCATGAGACTATATAATTAAAATAATGAATAATACTTAATTACTGTAAGTAATGTTAGAGCCATTCATAGCTAAAGCTTTTATTCAGAGTGACTTACAAATACACTCTTAGAAAGAAAGTCATTTTTAACTCATCTGTGTATATTCTTTGGGACAACTTTTCTTTACTTTTCAACACAAGATATGTTAATAACAACACATGTTGTGATAAAATGTATTGTCATTTTTTACATATGCTGTGTTGAAAAGTGTGTGTTGTCCCAAAGAAGGTGCGTTAAAAATGACACATCCTTTCTAAGAGTGTAGTTAGAAGTTTAGTTTTGCTTCGATAGAACAGATGACTGTTGCGGGACTCAAACCTGTGACCTTCTATCTACAGTGTGGCACGGTGCTGCTAGTGTCTGTGCGTGAAATACAAAGGCTCATATCTTGGGTGTTAACAGCCGGAGCTTGTCCAGGTGACATCCCCATACATCCTGGAACAGATAAACATCTACAGCATATGACGGCGGCTGATGAAATGTGGCCCCATCTCAGTCCTCTGATAAAGCATCTTATTTAGCGGTGGTTGCCTTAGGAGCAGACAACACAATAAAAGCCCCATCTCTCATGTCATGGACCTCATACTGATTCAGCGTGTTTTCAAAGTGCAGGGAGGAGGAGGGGTGGGGGGTGGGGGGTGGATGGTGCATCTACTTTTGATGGGCTCTCGATGCGCTGCCTCGCCCGTGACACACGCTTCATCATGCATGCCTGCGTGATCAGGTCACAGTGAAGGACGAGCCGGCTGGTTTATAGGACCGACGCGTGTGCCATCCATAGGATACGCATTCAATCAAAGCAGCAACTCGTGATCCCGCTTCCAGAATAAAACCAGCGCTCCTTTCCTCTCATTTTATTTCAAATCCCCTGCGAAACTTGGCTCATTAAGGTACTTCTAGGTTTAGAAACCCAGGCAAATATTGCTAGAGAGCGTACAGAATCTTTTTTTTTTTTTTTTAAAGGGAAGGAACTAAGTGTAAAATCTATTTTGAAGTCTACGCCTACACCACTAAAGCTGTATCTCTACCTGATGCCCGGCGGGGGGCCAGGCTCCACACTCCTTCCAAAGAATGATCAAATGTTAGGAAATAAAAATAGCAAGTTTTCAAGTTGCCGAGTTGTTACTTTTGCTACAATGCTGCAGTGCTCCTCAAAGGCTCTCTCTCTCTCTCTACCTCTCTCTCTCTCTACCCCTCTCTCTCTCTACCTCCCCCCCCCCCCCACCGTCTCTCTCTCCACCCCACTGAAAATCGTATCCATTTTCAACAAAATAGATAACCCTGTGTTTTCGCCTTTGCCAGCCATGAAGAGAATCCTTGTTTAAAAAAAAAAAAAAAAACAGTCATTACAATAGTTGCAGAATACAATGGCGGGAGTTAATGAGGTTCAATGTAGTATCACTCATGTATAATTAGGCAGCTGCTATGGTCTCCGGGGCTGGAGGTGCTCTCAACTTAATGCCACTGGCTTCCCATTGTCATCGCTCATCCCTGGATTTCATATCCACACACTCAGCACCGAGGCCCAATCGAGTTTTACTCTCCCCCTGCCAAATCTCTCCTCGCTGGCAGGCCTAATACCTGAGGGGGATTTGGTTCTGACTGAGTAGCTTTGCTTTTCAGCGACATTCGCTCTGCAGAAGCCTTGAGTAGCTTTTTACTTTCCCCATCTAACTACATTCAAATGAGATGGAATTCCTCGAGCGCTTCAATGTATCCGTGTCGTTTAGGAAATTCAATAAGTCTTACAAGCCACTTTACTTTAATATTACACTGTGCAGCGCTTGTTACAAGGCTATAACAATGGTAATTTTTAATACTGTCCGTTGTCTGGTTGCACTCGGGCAACATACAATACATAATGGATTCGCTTGAAGACGCTGAGGCTCGTTGCCCCGAGCTCAATGCTCCTGCAATGGTTTTTAAAACTCAAATTAACATTTAGTGTGCTTCTCTCTCTGAGTCCATTGAGAGGCAGAATTCAGCTGATACACATATATATATAGATAGATGGATAGATAGATAGATAAATAGATAGATAGACGGACGGACAGATAGATAGATAGATGGACAGATAGATAGATAGATAGATAGATGGACAGATAGATAGATAGATAGATAGATGGACAGATAGATAGATAGATAGATGGACAGATAGATAAACAGATGTTTGCTCATACAGTATATCAGACCAATACTTGCCTTTTATTAAATATATACTGTAAATATTGGCCAGTCATGTTGTCCACTGCTGATATGACCACAGCTACCGATAAACAGTCTCTAAAAACGCACATTTTCTTTGCATATTTTATCTTTTCATTTAACTGTTCAATAACATTTTTTGTACATTTATTCTTCGTTCAAAATCAATAATGCATCCCAGTTTCCCTGCCATGTGGGTTTCAATGGAGAAATTTAATGTCCCATGATGGTCTCAATGCTGTTTCATTGTGGTGGGAATACCCTGAATACTTGTAGTTTTCTGGCATGAAAATTGAAAAATTTAAAGATATTGAATATCGGTGCAAAATAACAACCATCAGCAGCTTCAGTACAGAAATATGGGTTTTGGCCTCCAAAAACCCATATCAGGCAAACCCTAATAGACAGAGAGATACAGAGACAGATGGACAGATGGAGACTGTGCCTGTGTGTGTGTGTGTGTGTGTGTGTGTGTGTGTGCGTGCACAAATAGACGTGCCCATGAGTTAAATGTCTTCTTGGCACGTAGGCACAGACAGGTCTGACAGTCTGAAAGGCCATGTCTCTCCCCACCCAGCCGCGATTCCTCCATTTGTCTTCTCTAATGAATTGACAATCACACTCCCTCCGATGTTTGCACAGAGATATTGAGCCATTATAAAACTTGGCTGTTTAAAAATACCCACACCGTACGCGCAGGCTGAGCCGGACACACACCTACTCCTTCGCAAACACACACTTACATGCAGGCATAAGCACAGACACACACACACACGCACAACCTGCTCCACCAAAGCAGTGCCTCCGGTGGTGACAGGCCGCTGATGCACAGGTCAATTACCTACAGTGCAAAATGATAATGACATCATCAGTCCATTTACTTGTAGTGTGATCCATGTGGCCTCCAATCCATTATGCGGTTTCCCTGCAATTGCATTTTTGAGCGATTCATGCCCCGCTCTCTAATTATTCATTACTATTGAACGACTCCGGGAAGAGGAAGAAAAAAAAAAACGAAAAACTCAAAAATGTGTTTTCCTGCAGTCAGACTAGGAAGAATTTAATGCAAAGTTGCTTTCTGTACTCTGATTGTTTCAAATTATACGAGCAGAAAATCATTTTGTCTGAGGTGAAAAACATCTTTTGATAAAATTTTCTCCTTCATTAAAGACCATAACCGCTGAGAAAAGTTTGAAAACAACTCTGATATAAACACCCCAGGGTGTGCACCCTAACTGTGAGCCACAAGCCACAGCGACCGTTCCCCTGCTAGTACACCTACACTCTGAGACGCAAAGGTGCTAAACAGCCAAGAGCAGAGAAACGCACGCACACGCATGCATGCAGTCTAGTTACCGTGTCGAGTGTGAATCAGTAGAAAATTGTTAAAACCCACACACAGTTGGCTTCCTTTTCACCGTTTATTGTGGCCAAAACAGACTTTTTGATCCAAAACGTATCATCATTACTTTTAATTTTCTACCAAGGTGCAAAACAGTATCAGAAAGTACTTTCTTGGCTTGTGATCACTGGGAAAATACATTTTAATACCAAAAACCACCAAAAATCATCCAAGTCACATGGAATTAACTAACTTCAGGAGTTAACTTTATTGCACTTCACCAAACTGTGGAAATTTAAATGGTCTGTTGGAGTTAAAATTGGTTTAAAACAAAAAACCCTCAAGAACTATGGCAGAAAGAAACAGCACAGAAATAATAATGGTACAAAATAGAACCATTACCATGAAGAAGCATTAATAGTTATTTATAGGACCGTGACATTACCATGAAATACCATTGGTCAAACCTTTACAGTACCATTAACAACCACAGAACCACGGAGGAACAATTTGGATTTATATGAAACCACTAGCGTTGTGCGAAACCACCAATGTCTCCGCAAACAGCTCCGAAAAATCATTCAGAGGTTCGAGTGATTCTCCAAATAAAAACAGGCTCCATTTCGCTCACAAAGAACCTTTGAAGATCCATATTTTCGAGAGTGTATCATCCCTCCCCAATCCCCATAATGAATAGACACAGTGCTTCCCCATGCAGGCCGAATACAACACCTCACAAGATTATAATGGGATCCTTCCCTCCAATGGGACAAAGCAGAACAATAAACATGTTTGTGTCTATTACAGAAATGACAATGGGATCCCTTGGTGGCTTTACCCGCTGCAGTGTCCTCCGCTGCTGCACGGCCTACACACACACACACACACACACACACCAGCCCCATAAAAACAGCATCCTGCCTCTCCCACAGGTATAAGCTCCCCTCCCCGCCGTCTCCTCTACCCTCTCTCCATCCTCCTCTCTCCCCTCGCCTCACCCAATCCCCTGAGGTGGATTAAATACAGCCACACCTGTGATCATTTCTCATTTGTGAAGTCTCCAACACCAGCGGTCCAAGGGGACGGCAGGCACGAGCCGACGGCGCCGCAGCTGCGAATTGCTGTTTCGCTGGCTCGGTAAATGCTCTAAAACATATATAGATTAGATGCTCGCGCGCTAATACTTATCACGTAAACAGGTACGCGGGTACACACGCGGGTCAATTAGTTGCGAGGCGCCCGTTTCGCTCGCTTGGCGAACGCGCCGCAACATATACAGATTGGATTCTCCCCCGCAGATAATCACTTATCACGCGTACAGTTCACAAATATACACGCAGCATATGTAGCTGTAGAGCAGCACGCAAACAAATAATAGAGGGAGAGGATAATAAAGAAGTGCTGCTTAGCACCTTTAAAGCTGCACTAGGCAAGATTTTTATGTAAAAATACACCTGTTTCATCAGCCTAATTCACAAAATGGGGCTGCAACAGAGAAGAGCGTCCTGTCCCACTAATTGAGACGCCATAGAGTCGCCCTATTCATAGTATTCCCATGATGTCACATGCATTTCCTACCAATATGGCGCTTAACAATACACACAGCTCATTGGCTGTGTTTGTCATTTGATTGTAATCACCTGTCAATTTATTACAATCACCTGTTATTTTCCTACCAAGATGGCCGTGTGGTGATGTAACAGGATACTATGAGTATGTCGAGTATATATACTGGCGGGAAAAACAGGAAGTGACGAATCAAAGCTGTCTCCTACACAGCAGCAAGTGAGAGATCTGTCCAGTGAAAACCAATGTTAGATCCTTTGCCTCTGTCATCCCTTTGGTATGAGCATGCTCTGTGCAGTTTACTGACATCATGTCACATGATTTCTGTGTGCTAATATTCAAACAATTACCTCTTGCTGCCATTTAGTGCAGCTTTAGTAACCCTAAAGCTTTGGCCTTGTCTTGTTTTTCAACTTTTTAAAAGGTTCTTTCTATGAACTTTAAGACAGATTTTTATTTTCTATAGAAGGATCTTGGATGAACAAAAGAACTATACTAAAACTATATTACCTGAATAAGAAGCTTTTTAGTATGACACACACACACACACAAATACGCATAGACACATTACCTGAAGTGTTGGGTGTGTTCTCTCCATATCGCCCCACGTTAGAACCCACACTTGGTCATGTGACTTGTCGTACAGCAATTTCACTGGAAAAGGGTCTGTCGCTACCGCCTACAGAGAGAGAGAGAGAGAGAGAGAGAGAGAGAGAGAGAGAAAGAGAGAGAGAGAGAGAGAAACAGAGGTTATGTTTTTCAACTGGAGGGAAAGAAGTGGGCAAAGCGCTGTCCATGGCCCTGAAAACTCTCTTTAACCCATCTAGTGGTGCTAAATGAATTATGAAGTAAGTAAAGTGCACAACATTGGAAGGCCGATGTTTGAGCTCCATTCTGTGGCCAAGCAACCTGCAACCAGAGAGCCAAAGCATTACAGCTGATATATATACAGTACCGGGGGGAAATACCCACATTACATGCACAGATTCCATATTATAGACACATTGCCAAAAGCAAAAACTCACTACAAGACACACATACACCAAAAAAAATCTAAGCGGTTAAATGCTGAACATTAACAAAGTAAAAGGTATATTAAAAAGATTCATTTCTTTTGCCAAGAAACAAAAAAGCAGTCTAAAAAACCTGCAATTACATTTTATTTTCTTTGCACATTTTTATGTATTCCATTAATTGTTCAATAGTGTTTTTGGGGAATTGATCCTTCATTTAAAAGTAGTAATGTATGCCAGACTTTCCCTGGTATTGAATAGGTGTGGTGGGTCACCCTGCTGCCTTAAAAAGCTGCTAACCATAAAATAATTTCATTAGTCTGGGTTTCAGTGGAGAGTTTTAGAGTCCCATGATGGTCCAAATGCTGTTTCAGAGGCTTTTCCACCCTCACAAGAATAAAATCCTGGTATGAAAAATTAAATATTTGTAAGTTTTTGCCATGAAAATGTAAAAAGATATTTAATATTATCATTAAATATTCTCTATTGGCAGCTTCAATACAGAAATATTGGACTTCGAAAACCCATATCAGTCGAACCTCAGTGTTATATACTTGCCAAAAACCAGTATGATTAAGATTAGCTAAATAAATATGTATATATAACAACCTGGAATATTTGGGATGTACTTTTATACACCTCTCACCTTATTCCTCTGACTCACACTTACACAGTGTTAAAGCCTCAGAGGTGTTTATGAGCAAATCTCTCGCACAAGTCTCTCTCCCTAACCCGGGGAGAGAGAAATGGAAGAAAAGAAACTTGAAAAGAGAGGCAGAGAAAGAATAGGGGGAGAAGGAAAAGAGTAGAGAAGATGGTAGGGAGAGAGAGAGAGAGAGAGAGAGGTAGTCAACCCCAGGCCTGGTGCAATGTCAACAATAAGGAATAACACAATCCATTACGCTGCTCCGGCTGGGCGGACGGGGAGCTGCTGACACCCTCACCAGTGGAGCGAGACCACAAGCTCTGTGTTCAGTAATGGGAGGTCCGGCCCTCTGCTCTCCACTGGTCAGCCAAGTGTCAACTCAGCATGTGTGTATGTATGTAGAGCGTGTCTAAGTGCGTGTGTTTGCCTCTGTCTGTGTGTGTGTGTGTGTGTGTGTGTGCCGTCTCCTACATGATGGGAGCAGAGGTAGGGTGGAGGTCAGTCCAGTTCAGTGGAGCGGCAGGCAATGGACCGGCTCATGTGTCCACCTCTAAAAGTCCAACATGACCGTTCAGTTAAAGTAAGAATTAAGGACATTTTCATTTAAATAAATGTCGGTGTGACTCTCTATCGATGATGATCGACCTTTTCTCAGTTCGTGAAAGCTTTTACATTTGCTGTTCGAAACACCCGACGTCTGGCAGGTCTTTCCCGGGAAAAATCCTCTGATTTTAAGACCAAATTATATTACCTGTTCAAATTGACTTCTTTTCAGTGAAAACATGAATGGATGTAGAGGAGATGAGGAGGAGTGAGTGTGAGATTTTTGGGACAAGAAGAAGCGCACAAGAAGTGATGTTTTATGTCTCCTTTCTTCAGCAGTTTGTTTGGAATAAACAGAAGAAGAAGAACTGGGTAGTTAGCGTGAGCAGCGACAGCCACCATGGCTGAACAGACAAAGAAAAGAGCTGTAGCCACCTACAGAAACTCAAACTTCATCAGCAGAAAATCCACCAAAGATGTCGCCAAAATCAAACAAAACATGGATCTTACGGATTACCACTTTAATAAGACAGACTACCAGGATATCTCTTTGCTTTACATTCCAGTTAAGTATTTTCAAAAACTACTCCACAAAAAAGGTGATCATTTGGGATAGAAAAACCCTGGAAACCTAGACAATTGCATGCCGCCTCCCACTGAGTTACTGCAGCATGAGAGACAAGGCACTTACCCACCGCCATGGTAAGTCAAAGTGACTCGATAACCAGAGGTTTGTGCCATCTGGCTCTCTTTTTAATTAGCCAACGTAGCGTTCGTTTTCAGACCCCGTGGGAGGCTTAGCTGGCACGGGCCTGACACATCAGAGTCGAGGTTTGATCCCTTTGTTGAGGAAGATAACAGGCGCTCTTTCTTTACATACAACAGTATAGGACGCCTTTATTGTTGTAGCTTCTCCACATGTTCGCCGCCTTCATCTGGCGTGTGTCGGATTATCGTGGGTGTGCCTCAAGACAGGAGCTTTGTCCAAAAAAAAAGTGAGGCATTTTTAAAGCTGCACTAGGCAACTTCTCACTTTGCTGGCAGCAGGAGATAATTTGAAAGGAATTTCATTACCCAGAAATCACGTACTGTGATGTCAGCAAACTACGAACCAATCAGATCTAAATCGAAAATCTAGAGTTAACTTTCTCTGGACGGAGCACTCGCTTCTGTTCAGAAGACAGTTTTGTTTTTCGCTCTTAAGTTTCGATTTGTCATTAGTTTCCATACTAGACACTTGAAATTCAATTGGGCAAATGAATATGGGTTCTCAATTAGTGGGGATGGGACACTCTTCTGTTGATTTAGACTGATAAGACGGATGTATTTATACACTAAAATCTTTCCTAGTGCAGCTTTAATCCCGTACACATTAAAAAAAGAGAGCCTCACTTCCTTTCTTTTCTCAAAAAATGGTCCTCTGGTATTTTGGACATATCCTTCCCTAGCTCCCTCCTCCAGATCCCAGTATATTTGGTCTCCCCTTCTGTGATGGTGATAAAACACTGTATTCTGTCTGTATCAAGAAAAATGAAAGCCATTGTTTTGTTTGTGTTGTTTGCTCGGTCAAAGGAAAAGTGCAGTCATCGCAGCTGGTCTTTCTTTCCTCTCCCTTTCTAAAAGTCTTTGTTGAAAAGAAGCTGGAAATGTGTTTTTTGTGGGAAAAAAAGGCTTTGAATGGAGAGAAGGAAAGAAGAAAAGGGAGGATGCATTAACCTCCTGCACCCACAGGCCAGCGAGGGTCTTAGAGAGAGAGAGAGAGAGAGAGAGAGAGAGAGAGAGAGGCAAGAGAGAGATGGGGCGATCAAGAGAGGGAAAACATTCTGTTATATTGGATAGTGTAACATGGAGAGAGACAGGAAATCTGAGGCAGACAGAGGGGGTTACGTGCACCAAAGGTCATGACTTGAACTTTCAATATAGTGATTACATATTATGTGACCGGGGCAAACCTCTGTCTGTCCTTTATTCCACCTCACACTCCTTTCAACTCCTCTTCATCCATTTTTTCCTTGCTTTTTTTTCCACTGAAAAAGCCAATTTGAACAAGCAATATAATTTCACATTTGGCCTTAAAATCAAATTCTATTGAAACAAGTGGAGAAAAAAAATGTCATACTCACACTCCTTTTCATCTCCTCCACATCCATTTTTGTTCATGTTTTCAATGAAAAAAAAGTCAATTTGAACAAGTAATATAATTTCGTATTTGGTCTTAAAACATGAAACACAAGAAGAAAGAAATCTTCCAATGGGCTGAGACTTTCAAAACAACTCAACTTGTTTTCTGAATTTTCTTGAAACAAGTAACATTATATTGACAGAAGTGGAGTCCTGGCCTTATTTCAATATAATTTCACTTATTATAAGACAATTATCAACATAAGTGTATTGAAGCAAGTATAACTATGTCAGATTTTGTCACCTGTTTCCATAAACTGATTACAAGTGGCTGGTTCTTAGGGATGTTTTTTTTGCACCGTTCCCCTAGCTCAGTTTCTTGTCTCTCCCTTTCAACTGCTCTCTCTATCCACCTCTCCTTCTCTGTCATCCACTTTCTTATCTCCCCCATCCTTCTCATCTCCCCCGCTCCTCCTCTCCCCCTGCCTCCTTCTCCTTGAGTCAGGCCTATTTCCTCTCATCCTCTTCCTCAGTATAAATGATGCTGACCCTGGGAAGAACCCCTGAGGGATTCGGTCTCTAAACAGCCGTTACAGGCAAGATGAATGGCGAGCCAGCCAGCACCCACCTGGGCACCATATTGTTTCAAGTGCTTGAGGTGCACTTGATTTATTTCACCTTGCATGTGGTCTTCCTACATCCGAGGCAGTTCAATGGCGTGGCGAGTCGGTGACATGCAGCCAAACATTTTGATTGGATGCATGCAGTTCAGCTTTTGAATGTTGCATTTTTTTCTGATTTAGGTTGAACTAAGTGTACCATAAACTGTGAATATTATTTACAATTTAGCATAGACAAATTACAGGCGGAGTACAGCGTAAGTAATATTTTAAAGCTGCACTGGGTAAGATTTTTTTTGTAAAACTACACCTGTTTAATCAGCCTAAATCCCAAAGTGGGACTGCAAAAGAGAAAAGCATCCCATCCTTTTGTTTTTTGCCTAAATTAAATTCAGGTGTGAGGTATGGATTTGTCAGCCCAGAGGAAGTGACGGATCAAAATACAGCGCTCTGTCCAGAGAAAGAAGAAAGAAAAGTACTGTGTGCAGTTTACTGATGTCAAGTTACATGATTTCTGGGTATTGAAGTTCAAATTTTTCAAACAGTTACCTCTCATTTCCATTTGGAGCTGCCAACATGCAAAGTGTTTCCTAGTGCAGCTTTAATGTGTCTAAAACTTAGATATGCAAGGTTAATAACTTTCAAAGATGTTTTCTCATCACATAAAATGTATGACAAAGCAACTTTGCCACTCGTCAACTCAAATGTGTATAAACGGGGATAAGTTCTAAGTACATCTCTAAATCCGTACCTCTCTAAACCCAGAAAAATCAAATCCTCAAAAGCAGCAGAAAGCTATATTTTGGTATCTTGCGGCTCCACCCACCTGCACCACCTTCTGTGCCTGGGTGTCGACCACCAGCAGTCGGCTCTGGAGCGGCTGGGTCACGTAGATGTACTTGTCCCTGACGTTGACCGCTGAGGACCACACGCAGTGCTGCGGCGACACGCCCTCGCCTTTAGGACACATCTCCTCCTGAGAAACACCAGCACAGGGTGGAGGGGAGGAAGGGAGGGAGGGAAGGAGGGGAGGGAAGGAGGGGAGGAAGGATGGGAGGGAAGATTGAAGCAGGAGAGTAGCAGTGGGTGGAAAAGGTTGATAAGATTTACTTGTGCATTATGGATCAAAATGATGGCACATTATACACTATTATGATAATGTGAGTCACCAAAGCTGCATATTGCATGTGGGTACTATTTCATACTATTTTACTATTTCATATTTCATTCAAACAATAGCACTATGATTACTAAAAGGGACGGGATGACATTTCTAAATTCAATATATCGCTATGTGAAAATGTGATGATATGTATCGTGGGGCAGAAAAACATTTACTACATCTTATTCTGCTGTAGTAATTACAAAGACGATATGCTCATCACAATTTCACAAGCTCTCCATTGAAATTATATTATATGCACTTTGAAATGACATTTTAAAATTGTTTACATTCTAGTGAGCCAATGCCATTGCTAGAAAGATTTGTGTCTCAGAAATAAACATAATTCTGCACAATCAGACTTTGTTGTCATTTTATTTATTACATCGTATCATGAACCCCATATTGCGAATTGAATCATATTATAAGATAAGCAGCTCATCCCATCCCTAATTACTAGTATTATCACTATTACTACTAATAATAATTATTGTTATTATTGTTGTCCACAGAAGACCAGTGTGGCCACTCTGAAATACAGTTTGTGGATCAATTTGAAGCAATCATCAACAACCTTCTCACTCGCCACTGGCTCAAGCGTAACGTATCACCTCTATTATAAACCCTGCAGCCTGCTGTCTTTGCTGACAAGACTGTTATACACTCACACACACGCACGCACACACACACACCCACACACACCCACACACACACACACACACACACACACACAGGGGCCTCGTTCCAAGAGTGTCCCCCTCCTCTCCACCTCTCCAAAGTAGAGAAAATGCTGTTTACAGCAGCAACTGGCTAACACATGGCTTATTGAGTTTGTATCGATCTCTAATACAATTACAGGCTCCTGTAAAACCCAAATCCCTCAGAGGAACAAGCAACTTTTACCATCTATAGCCCATTGCTCTGGGAGAGGGATGTTCTCTAGTGGATTAAAAACCTTGGGGTCTATACTATAGACTCTATACAGTCTATTGGGCTGAGCTGTTGACTAATGGACACAAGTAATCCCATTACATTTAGTGAAGTGAGGAGCCTCACTCTGACAATAGAGAAGGGAGGGGGAGAGAGGGCGGCCTTCATTTTGCTGGCATAATAATTTCCATTCACACTTCAGACTACTGAACAACTGCGTAGTGTAAGACTGTACGCCTACGATAGATAGATAGATAGATAGATAGATAGATAGATAGATAATACAGGCCCACAGCAAAAAGCCATTGTTTTAATTTCAATTATTTCTTTTATTGAATGTTTTGAAACAGGACTGTAAGGCATGATAGCGTTCAATGATTTATTCTCATCGTCTGCAGTGAGCTGGCATTTGAGGCATGAAATCCTGAGATTCTAATAGATAATAGTTTTCTTCCTCTGAAGAACACGACACAAAGCTACCTGCTGCCTCGCAGTGCTTGTTTTGATTGAGGTACAAAGGACTAATTAAGACCTATGATATAACTGACTCACAGTGAAGAGTTCTTAGCGGTGTAGCTGATTAATCTGATTTGAATAATTTGAGGAGTGCCTGCCTTTCTTATTAAAGAAAAAATTAAAAGCGTGCAAAGTGGTGCCTTTCAGTCTTTCCTGTAATTGGATTTTAAGTGCCATCTTAAAATCCAAGTGGTTAGATATGGACAAAGATGTGACCAGTCTTGTCAACACTTCGGGGCTATGGAAAAAAATATTTTTGCACACCTAAAAGTATTTGAGTGACAGGTGGGTAGGACAAAAACCAAAATGGTAGATACTGTAGAAACTCTGTATAGAAACTCTGAGCCTGTGACACTGGCCTTCTAATCTTTCTCTAATGTTTCTCTAAGCGCCAAGCTAGTCACAGCTTATCACAAATTACGCGCTTGTTTCATTACCAGAGCCATTTGGTAAAATGCCAAAATGTTGTTTTATACAATATATTTTTCAATATATTCGACATGATGAAATCTAACAAAGTAAAAAAGAGATCCCATTCGTACTTACATAGGTAGCAACAATCCTCTCCGTGCGCTTCATGTGCCTGCGAATCTCACATTCACTGGGCTGAAGAACGGTGATGCCCTCATCAGAAAACACATAGAACATATTCCCCACGCTCAGGCCTGCGAGAGAAGACAGCCAGACAGAAACAGGTAATGGATACAGAAATCCTATATCGCACTCCTATCTTTATCTGACGTTTGTGATGGGCATTTCAGCATCCCTGCCGGAAGAGACGCAGCAAGACCGCTGCTAGCACGTTAGCATGAACGGGCAGTTTGTGTGGCTGTCAGCCATTTTGACAACGCCAACAAAGGGCTCTGTCAGCAACATGCCCACCACACTGCAAGGAGCTTCAAAATCAGAGCACTGGCTCCATAAAAAACAAGAGCATTCCGCAGGCCTGTCTGCTTGGTGTAAACAACAGCTGCTGATTAGTTAGCAAGGATCACAGTTTGATGTAAAGATGTGTGGATAAGCAGCGGGCTGTTGCCGCTGTCAGGAATACATCACCTGAGCGTAGATGATAAGCAGACGCACATATGCGCCTCTGCGGTCTGCAGAAACATACACAAGCATGCATACACAAAAACTATGATGGTGATGATTGATTTGTTAGCCTGTTAGGACATTATTTTTACACCATAATGCTGTCAGATTGGCAAACAACACATGGCACCCCACAGAATGTGCACTTTAAGAAGAATAACAACAAGCAACATTTACACGCTTGCAACCCACACAAACACACACACAAACAAGCATGCATACACAAAAACTTACACAAAGAAGCAAACACGTACTGTATACACACATGTACACACGGTGTTAATGAGCAGCAATCAACACCTTAAGTGCTGATAAACACTCGAGGGCCAGAGGTAACACACTCGGCGTCAGCCATTTTAACAATGAGCCAAATGCTTACACTGTACCCTAAACCACATTGGCTTTTCTTGGATCTGTGGTAAACTTGATGTGGCAATGATGTATATAAAACAGATTGGATTTGCATTGTACCGTAAACCACAGTGGCTTTCTCTCATGCAGTCAGCAAACTGTATTTGCGGCCATGTTGATGTGGTAATGATATAGAAAGACGGGTTGGATTTGTGCCGTATTGAAAACCACAGGGGTGTTTTTCATGTAGCCACCATACTGCGTCTGCGGTGATGTTTGCAGAGTATATATAAAGGCGGCATGTGTGTGTAAATGTTTCCTCTTCAGGTGACGCATTCCTGACAAACAGATTGGGAAGTGAGTTGGTAAAAGATGAGAGGCCTTGGGCATGTGAAGGAGAACAGTATCTTTCTGAAAACAAAACTCAGCCAAAAAACAAACAAAAAACAAACATAATGAAAAGGCTTTGCTGGGAAGAAAGCAGTTTTGTGAGTATACTGGACAGCGTGGCGAATATCTTGGAAACTGACACTGGATATCCAGCAGCAGGCCCTGAAGAGCTCCAAGACATGGCCATCGCATTTTCTCAACAAACAAAAACACCAAAGCAATTGAGGGACTGTAATGTGTTACCTTCTTCTCTCCAAAGAATGTTTGCAACTGCAGAATCGGCAGCAGGGCGACAGAAAGGAAAAGAGAGACAAAAAGAGAGGAAATCAGAGATCAAGTCACATCAGGAAAAGAGACAGATCTTCCAAGATACAGATGAGGCGACGTCTCTTATGCCAAATCTGAGTTTGACGTCTACCAAAGTGTTCCACGTTTCTGCTGACAAGTCCATATTTCCTCTGAAAACAAGAGATGTCTTTATCTCTATTGTAAAGAGGAGAAAACTCTGACTCATACACAGTGATGTAGTGGTAAATAAAAAGCCACCAATATAAACAAAAATATATTATACCTTCAGAAAAGCATTAATTCATGTTTTTTTCCCTTTAAAAAGACCCCAGCCTCATATAATTTACACCAGTTTGATACTACTAAGCCTTACCATACTGTATGTTCACACTGCAAGCAACATGATCACCAGGAGTCCATTCATTTCCTATAGAGCAGAGAAACTCACCCGATGGGTGGACACTCAACGAGCTTGTTGGCCAAGGAAAGTTGGCAACTCCTGAACTTTTCACGGTCACCGGCTGTCAACAACCAGATTCCTGCACTTCCTTCTTTCCCTACCGATGTGATTTTGTTTCATGGACACTAGTTCTGCCTGGCAAGTGCAGAATGGACGAGAAGTTGATTTCTCTACAACTTTCATTTGAAAGACTATAGGAATAAATGTCTCAAAACGATGCTTGAAGAATGGTTGCATCCATCGTTGGGGTCGATGGGAAGCTCTGAAGTCATTTTAGTGATTTTTTCCTGTTTATTTTCAACAAAAAACTTTTGCCTGTTTAAAACTTTGTAGCTGTACAAGACAAATACATAGATACAATCAGAGCCTCTCACATCGCATTACACCTATAGAAATAAATGCTCCCTCTGGGTTGACCTATCGAATTTTGTCTGTGCATTTTTTCCATATAGTAAAAGAAAAAAACATAGGGCTTATAGTCCATGTCCGTTTGAACTCTTGGCTGACCTTTTACTTTGGTGTTTTGACATTACAGAACTTGGCTGAGTTCTTCACAAAGGTGACATCGGGGCCCTCAGGCTGATCTGAGTGTCCTCCTCAGTCCCTGAGATAGTCCGTAAAGTTTTATACTGTATCTCTCACTATAAAAGCAGGCTGTAAGTTATAGCCATTGTAGAAGTCCCGCTGTTTACTGCGAGCTTGCTGCAGTGCTGCAAGCTTGCAGTGCTGCAGCTTGCCTGAACTCATGAAAGCTCATTTTTCTCTTCAAGCCGCCGGAAGGCACGAGGAGTCATCTGACTGTCAGTCATTTGATATAAAGGAGGGTTTTTTTTGTCACAGTTTGCTTTTTCATTTCTGCCATACAACATCTGAGAAAGAAGAGACTCTACTGGCTGCTGCAGTTGTAATGTAGGACAGATGCATGATGGAGGATTTCTATGATAGCTACCACTCTATATGACTTACGAACAGCGATGAGGTGATAAATAAAGAGGCGGGTAAACTATGACCTCCAGCTGGTGATCATGACAATGCGAACAACCATCAATATAAATCAAACTCACTCATATTTTCAGAAAAGCTTGACTTTATGCTTTCTTTCCCTTAAAAGATCTATCTATCTTCATATAACTTGCATCAGTATTATACTATTTACTATGATCTATACTACTACTTATTCTGCAAATAAAAAGGTGGGTGAACTGAGTTTAGGTGGGTTTACCCTCCACTACATATCTGGTTATGAGTCTTCTTGGTTGAATGTTTGACAAACAGAGAAATTAGGTTAATATGCACTCACTGGCCAAAATAATTGGAACACCAGATTTCCATAAAACATAAAGAGCTGAAACGTTTGTTCAGCAAAACCTGCATCCCATCTGAATCTGATTATCTACGCTGTTTTGTGACTTTCAATTCATGTGCAACTTTTAGATTATGGCTCAGTTTTTTGATGAGCATGACAATTAATCATAATTGACTGGTAATCATGTTATTATCAAATAACAACAATTTATGAATCAAATGCTGATATTTTGCCATTCTCTGGTGTTGCTCTTTTATGTTTTATGGAAAACTGGTGTCCCAATTATTTTGGCCAGTGAGCGTATACCTGTTATACATTTGTAAACAGTCGTGCGCACTGCATCTCTACAGTAAAAGGTGAAAGGTTGTCCTGTATGACTCACGTGTCTTCTTGGCTGAATCTTCAACAAACAGAGAGGAGATGTCCTCGTCCACCCCCACCTCGTTCTTGGCGATGCAGGTGTACGCTCCCGTGTCCTCGTACCGCACGCTGCCGATGTACAGCTCACTGCCGTTCGCTAGGGGAGAGAGAGGAGAGGGGAGAAAAGGAAAGGTACAAACAAAAGACAAATGTGTTACCTCCCCTGTGGCATTTGAGGCTCTTTATACAGTACATTAAATTTACATTTGAGGCATTTAGTTGGCAGTCATATGCAGAGCGGCAATAAATGCAACAGTAATATAAAGGCGTGTTCACAACAAGCATGTTGTGATGGAGCATTTACTCCTTTAGTTCAGCTGGGTGGGTGAGAACAATGCCATCCGAACTCAGCTGGTGTTGGTCGTCTTCCAAGTGGACTGCGGTTCATTGGGAGTGAGAACGTAATCTGAACCAACTAAAGGAAATGACACAAAAACGCGTGGATATATAGCGTTGACATCTGACATTCATGCTTAGAAAGCCTACCATACCAAACTGAGGGAATCTTGATGGCTCACTTGCCTAAGGTGCGTACAGTGCAATCACAATGTCTTGAGTTTGAATCTGGCCCAGGACCTTTGTTGCATGCCCCCCTCCGCTCTCTCGCTCTCTCTCTCTCTCTCTCTCTCTCTCTCTCTCTCTCTCTCTCTCTCCCCCATCTTTCCTGTCACTATGATTGATCAAATAACCCCAAAAAATGCCCCAAAAAAACCCCTTCAAAACAAAACAAAACAAAATGCACCAAGGACAATCTTGGAGTCAACATGAGGTGAAATGCCTCCTTAATATATGGGCCAAGGAATGAATGTGGTAGGAACACCAGAGAAAGTAAATTACGGCAGAGAGCGCAGACAAGTATATCATGCTTAGCTAAAGTTACAGAGACCTAAATCAGATTTGTTTTGACTCCCCTCTGTGCCAAAATATCTAACCTGGCAGGATGACAGGTCACTAAAACTAAAGTCTACTAAATGAGTCCACTTGTGAGTCCATATGTCTTTTGTTCACAAGTCCCGATTCGCTTGTAATTGGGCAGTGTGAACTTAAACAAATATAAAAATGCAGTAAAAGTAAACAAAAGCACAAAATTAAAGTTATCCACTATGGTTTGGACCAAAGATTATGAACTGTATCCTAAGCTTAGATTCTTAGCTCACAAACTTTTCAGGTAACAAACAACAAGGAGTGTAAAGGCCAAAGCACACAGCACTCAGAAAATATAATTCATTAACCTTGTTGTGTAGTTCTGGAAATGATCCAAATTAATTTGTGTTGGGTAAAAACTGAACACCTTGCAAACAGCACTAAATCTTATATCACCAGGCATCTCATCAGACGCTCCAGATGACAGAAACCTGGATAGTCAGGTGCCATATGTGCTGAATCAAACTCCTCTCTCCCTTATGGTCTATAGCCAAAACTTGTCTTTGATATGAGATATAAGCCACCTTATCTCATGTATGCGATGTAGTCAACTTGTAGGCCATAACATTATTGTACACGTATTAACTGGCTGATTAACAATTTCTGTTGAGATGAATGGATTTGAGTAATGTGCACATGTAAAGCCAATTCTTCCTGATTTATATAAACGTAAGAACAGCACCATAAATTCGAAAGGCTTCATTTCAGACGGCTATATATACTTTTAAATGTCTTTCCTGATTGCTCGATATTTCATTGCTCAGTAAAAACGTAGGCGTATAATAACTTTGATAACATTGCTTTAAGATTTACTTTCATGCCGGCAATCCTTTTGCAAGAGAAGGTGTTAACGTTTTCAAATGCCAGATATCTTAGCTTGTAATGACACTCAAATACAGCAAATACAGTACAGCTCAATGATAGAGTTCAGCAAAACAGAGCTTTGACTTTGGCATGAAAAATTAATTTTACTTTAAATTTCTTACAACCCCTTTTTGTCAGTTGAATCTCATTTTTAGCTCTTTTGTGAATCCAGCTTCATATTCATTTTTTCCCCCATCTACAATGCAACATTGTCTGCCTTGAGCCGCATTACAGCCGGTGTTGTCAGGTGGAGGTGGCAGGTGACAAACCCCGTGTTAGGGCATGAAGGGCAGCATCAGAGGCAGCCTCTCTGGCGTTCGCTGTAGTGTCAAGCTCTCATCCTGCGTGATGTACAGCTGCACTCTGATCCTTCCTTTATGTAGCGGCGCCTTGATCACAACGCCACAATCTTCACAACACAGCGGGAGAGAACGACGTGCGTGTCAGGCTGCAGCGCTCACAGGCCATCTCGAGTAACACCATGTCTATTTCTCTTCAAATATATACAGTATATGTCACATTCCCTTTCACCGCCTCCTTCTCTCAATCGCTCTCTCCCCTTTGATCCCTTCTTTTCTCCCTCTGACTTCTATGCATCTGCTAAAAGTGGACTTCAAGCCGGTGGAGAGCTTGTGAATTTTTTCAGCCTTCTAACAGAAATGTTCACCAGACAAACAACACTAAAGCTCACACTTGTACTCGTATTTTCTCCATGTTCACATTGAAAATTCTCTCAACTTTCTAATTGATGCCTATTGGGTTGTAAAATAGCAAGACATTACAGAAGTTGACGCAAAGCTTTTTGCATTAGTGAAATGTCTTTTTGATTCTGATAATACAGTAGTTCTCAGTTGCAAATTCTCTTTTATCGGGGGAAAGTGTGTAATGCTTTGAAGTGAAACTGCCTTGAAGCAGAGCGTCATAAAATGAGACACCACTTTAATTACTTCTAATTCATAATTATGTTCTGATCAATTCTTATTGAAAACCACTGAATCAACCACACATTAAATTAGGCTTTATATCCTTGTTTGCAGACTTGTAGCAGTCTGTGGTGCGTAGTTTGGTCTCAAAACAGAGGGCGACTCTCAGTCTGCTGAACTCTACAGAGACCTGAGCTTTAGTCAGCTGCCCTTCTGATCTTTCCTTTTGGTGTGGCTTTCTTTTATATGCTTACAAATGAATAAAAAAAACCCCCAAAAAAACAAAACTTAAAGAGGTTTAGTTAGTTATTTTCATTCAACAGCCACAAACTCAGCTTGCAGCCATCCATTGCCCTTGATTAATGTGAGGTATACGTTTGGTGCTAATGAGCTTTTTTTTTTTCTGTCTGGAAAAAAGGTGTTGAGACTTTTCCCCACAATGTGTCTGGGGAAGAAAAATAGCTCACTAAAATTTAAGATGTCAAGCCTTCCCTTTTACGGTTTTAAAAAAGGTTGCTGTTTAACGAATCAAACAATTAGGGATTTCAGGCAAAACTCTTACCATTAGCTAGAGTGGTTTCAGGACCATCGACAGCTCTAAGATAGACAACACAATGCAATTCTCCCTCTCTCTCTCCCTCTCTCTCCCTCTCTCTTTCTCCCTCTCTCTCTCTCTAATAGGCTTTATCGGCATGAAAGTTTAGAACATTATTGCCATTAGGATACAGAGTGTGTGTGCTGGGTTGACACTCCACCATATAATATCTCTCTCTCTCTCTCTCTCTCTTCTCTTTCCCTCACTGTTCAACCCCAGTATACAACTAATACTCATTTTAGTATCAGTGTTTGGTTGCAGTTTTATATAGTTCAGCATACAACTTTTTTTTTAGAGTGTCTTGATTACACTCCTGACATTATGGGGGGAATGAGCAAGGCCAGAAATGAAACAACAAATTAAACCTCCTCTGTGCTTTGCTACCTCTTTTGAAACAGGGCAGAGGATCAAAACGGTCATCTACTTAATCTGCCTTCCCACTCCTCCTCTAAATGGTTTGATGTAGGAAAGTGCTCTTTTTTTTGGTGTGTTGAACTCCTGCCCCTTGCCATTACCCACACTTGGTTGGCAAATCTGCGACTTTAGCTACCACAGTGTTTATGTGTTGGTGAACCTTGCAGAACCTCCCTTGTTTGAGTGTTTGAGGGTTGATAACAAGCTATTACCACAGGTAATGACCCACACACAGCCAATAAACTCTCGCTTAATGAGAACTAGGCCATAAAAAGGAAGTCGTGCTCTGTTCTGCGCTCTCTCTCTCTCTCTGACATTGAGAGAGTGTCTTTAAAAACACCCTTCCTGCCAGGATAAGTGGCTGCCTCCTCCTCCTCATGTGTACTTCATTTCATTTTCACTCCGTCTTCATCTGTTTTTTTTCGTTTACTTCAAAATAATAGGTGTGTTTCTGCTTCGAAAATCATCGCCCGCTCACAATCAGCGGAGCATAATGAAGAAAGCTGGAGAGGCTGACCGCAATCTCAGATTTCATCACCTCGGTGTGGAATGCGGATAAATAGAAAAAGCACAATAAAATAGTACTGCTGCTGTCAAGTGACACCGCTGTATTATCAACAAAAATAAAGTTAGTCTGACAGAAAACCAGCTTCATCTTCCAACTGTCTGCCGTGCGCTTCTGAAATTCTGCCTTGGTTTATTAAGGTTTTCAGGTCCTGACGGTAATAATACCATTGCGATTCAAAAACAACACACCAGATGTGACATGCATGCTAAAAATGCACAATGTGCCAACAGCAGCACACATGTACATCCTCACACACGCAGATAAAGTATGCACACACACACACACACACACACACACACACACACACATATAACGGTAGATGGCCACTTGCCTTCTCTCACTCTCTCTGTTTCTCTTGCTTTGATACACACACACTTGTACACATAAAGGTAGATGGCCACTTGCTTTCTTTCTCACTCTCTCTCTTTCTCTCTCTCACACACACACCTTCACCTACAGGAGGGGGGCATCCTGTTGGCTCTCCTGGCTAGGTGTCGCCCCCCTCTCCTGTCACTCTCCATTGTCACCGAATAAAACAAAAAAAATAAAGACTCCTCACCTATGAGAGAGAGTTGTTTGGAGGATCTGGGCTGCAGGTCCATGCCGTTCTTCAGCCAGAGGAGTTTGGGATTCGGGATGCCGTCGGCGTGGCAGTGGAGGCTGGCAGACACACCGGGCTCCTGGGCCTGGGTCTCCGGATAGACCAGGATCACTGGAGGGACTGGATACACACACACACACACACACACAAACAACACCAAAGATACAAACAGGGAGAGAAGAGAGGGGTGAGTGAAAACATAATTACACACTGTTTCATGGTACACCACAACTCCTGGGGGAATATAACACAAACAACCACACACGCAGTGGGCAGAGAGGAATTTGTCTCACCCGGCCGCTGAATATATTCACACATAACAAGGATCCAAGAGCTGTGGGGCTGCTTTATTACAACTTGAGTCCTGCATGGAATAGATGCTGAACATATCTACCATTTACCAGCTCCTCTGGGGAGAAGACCGCAAACGAACAAGGTAAAAATAGAAGGGGGGAAATGAAATACGCGGTAATAGTTTACATGAACAGGTAAAGCGGTTTTCCTGTTTGTTTATGATCCGTTCGTAGCTCCTGAACAGCTTCGTAACAAATACATGGAACGTTCCTGAATACAGATTCAGTCCGTGTGTCAGTTTTCATTAGGTGTTTGTGTATTATTTATATCCTTTGCAACATGCCAGTTTAACAAAGTGCCAGTTCATTAAAAGGAGATTAAAAGAGAAAAAAAGGCAATTGTCGTTAACTTGGGTTAGTCATGACAATTAGCGTTATCTCTCTATTCTAGCTTCAGCTAAGCCGTCTGATTGGTCAAAAACGTGTGTTGATATTCCCATAGTAGCAAACTCTGCATCAAATACACAGATTCTCGCTACGCTGACTCCGGTGTCAACCGGGGAGTTGCTGTGTGATGTTTCTTCCTCTCTCCCGTTTTTAATATTATGGATGTACTCCACTTTGAAGAAAACTTTTTGACAAGTACCCATGCATTTGGCAACCATTGTATAAAAGCCACAATACCCTGGAGGGAGTGCTTGACTGTGATTATGGGTACTTCAGTGATACCGATGATATGAAGCACGGCTGAGCTACGGCGCTGTCATCCCCGTGATCACAGTAAAGACGGCAGCGTCGGGTATTATTGCTGTAATAAGGCAACATGATGCAAGCCATCCACTTAGTTTAACATGGCGCTAGGCTGCTCTCCATCCCCCCTCACCTCACCCCACCCTGTCTCTGTTTATGAATAAAATACCTTGAATCCCCAACACAAACATATGGTAATTGCCCTCTCCAGATAACCTGCCTTTCAGGCTTCCAGGATCCCAAACAGTAGTCTGTTTTCCCTAACTCCCTCCTCCCATCACGCTCTCCTCCCTCTCCCACTTCAGCTCAAGGTCTAAGATGCAGCTGTACTGCTTTTCAATTAGCCCTAAATCCCGCCTCTCACAAAAACAACGCAATCACACCTATTGTCCCTCTTAATTGAAAGCAATTTTTTCCTCCCCTCCTTTTGCATATCTGTCGGCCCTGAGACAAAAGCTCCTGAATTGGGGGGATTGTTATCTTTGATTTGCTATGGTATAGGTAGGTAGGGGGGCTTTTAAATTTCTTCCTCCCTGGGTTCTCATCGGAGAGAGAGGCCTAGTAATCACTCGTCTAAGTGTAGCAGAGAAGAAAAGATTATGCAAATGATTAATCTGAGCAAGAGCGCGCTTCGATAACTGCCAGCCAGCCAAAGCCAGAGCATATGTGTGTGTGTGTGTGTGTCCACTGGTTTTTGGATGTATTGTAGCTTTGTTTTCATGCTCTGTGTGGAATCAATTGAATACGCCGTGTGCGCACACAATTAGTTTTCAATCTCGCACATGAAACAGTGAAGTGATGCTATGTTTTTCCATGTGGACACTGTCGGGAGAGTCGGTTTGATGCGGTGCTTTGACAGTCGTGATCCTGCAAGGCGCGTGTATGAATAACACAGCGTTATGATTAATTCTCCTTGTGGGGAAACAAATCACTTTGACAAACCACGTCTTCCACAGGGCTTTACACATTTTTCCATTTATCTGATGACTAAACCAAGAGCGCATTAAGTATAAAAGCCTATATAATATGGAGAATATGTTTAGCTACACTCAAAACAGACTTAAAACAAACATAAATGTAACAAATACTGGACTGCAATCTACACTTAATCCTCATACACTTGAAGTCCTGACAAAGAGACCGCCACATTGCATCTATTACTTTCTGGAAAGCAGTATTTGGGATTATTCACTCTCAATTTAAACAATTCAGAAAGCATATTAAAACTGCAGTTCATTTCATAATGCCAGGGATTTCACAGCAGTTTCATTAAATTAGATACAGTTTAAGAAATTTAGTCAAATGTGTTACAGAAACATTTCATAACAGAGAATCCCTGGTGGTAGAGAAGCTGCGATGTAAGTACGAGGTGCCAGGTCTGATCCTCTGTGTTCCCATGTGACTACGCTTGAGAAAGACACTGAGAGATCAATACTGAAATACCTAAATACAAATAATACTACTGATAGTACTAGGTTTAATGAAGAATTTTCAATGTTGGTCTTTTATTTTTACTCAGTAGTAAAATGAGTATGTGAGTACTCTTAATTGTAAAGATGCTATGTATAGCATTTTTAAGCATCAGCATATCATTGTCAGATTAATTGTGGTACCTTGGTGTAATTACCGTAATCAAATGTAGAGCTGCAACAATTAATCAATTAATTGTAAACTATTTTGATAATCGATTAATCGGTTTGAGTAATTTTTTAAGAAAACTAAGTCAAAATTCTCTGATTCCAGCTTCTTAAATGTGAATATTTTCTGGTTTCTTTACTCCTCTAAGACAGTAAACTGAATATCTTATCTTTGGGTTGTGGACAAAACAAGACATTTGAGGACGTCATCTTGGGCTTTGGGAAACACTGATCGACATTTTTCACCATTTTCTGACATTTTATAGACCAAACAACTAATCGATTAATCGAGAAAATAATCGACAGATTAATCGACAATGAAAGTAATCGTTAGTTGCAGCCCTAATCAAATGAAACCATGGTCAAGGTGATTGGTAGCCTCTATCTCACTCCAGTGGTATTGTTAGTTGTATTGTTGTAGTGCTAGTGTTTCTTAAAATAAGACCACATTTTCCATCGGTTCCTGTTACAATTCCTATTGTGGCGTCACTCCGCATGCATTTCTGTTACAGAGTAAGAAGAAGGATATAGGATATAGCAAATATGGATTCCACCATCTGCCAAAATCTGCCAAAACTCTGGAAGCTTTAGCTCCTTTGCGCTGGAAGAACAGCGGCCTTCTCCCTGTTTTGTGCCGTAAAGCAACTCAGCAAATCCCGCAAAATCCCACCCAGCGGCACATGATGCCAATCTTCTGGTCTTGTATATTAATATTTAAAAATTAATGAGGTAACGATTTATTGATGTTTTACATGCTACTCTTTTCTTAACGAGACAGCAAGTTAATTAATGGTTAGAGAGATTGTCTTGTAACCAAAAGGCCCCAGGTTTGGTTTCCCATAATCCCCAGTGATTTCCCTGTGGAAGTATCTCTGACGCCTTACCAGCCCCGTCACAGCGGCCGTTCTTCACTCTAAGCGGGGCAGGCGGGGAGACAAATGTCCTCCTCGGGGTACCATTGAGTACTACAAACAAAACTAAAGCAATTTGTCTATACTTCTCCCACCACTGTAAGTAAGTAATGAGCCACTACTGACCATTCACCTGCAGCACATGTGTCTGGTAGAGGTCTTCATAGCCGTAGGCGTGGCAACTGTAGTTCCCCATGTGGATGGTCGTCACCTTGGTGATGTACAGGGAGCCATCGTCCCCAAAGTCCTGAAGGAAGGGAAAGAGATGGAAGAGGAGGAGGAGGAAAATGGAGGAAAGGGAGAAGAGGGGGAGATGAAACGGCACAGGATAAAAATGGGAGGGGAAAGCGTGAGGTGAGGAAGAGGAGGAGAAGAATGTTACGGGGAAGAAAGAAGGGGGGGGAGGCGTAGGACAGGGAATAGCGGTGAAGAATGGGGGTGCAGGGAAGAGCCACAGGGAGTGAGGGACAGGAGGTGAGGGAAATGAAGGTGGCTTGATAGAATGTGTGAGGGTGTTTAGAGAGACCGGGGAGAGGGGAGAGGAGGCGCGCAACAGCGGGGAGTGATGGAAAAAGACAGAGAGAAAAAAGAGAGTGATGCGAAAAGGAAGAGAGACCATGAATCAACGGTTTCCCTGTTGCGCCGAAGCAGGCGTTGGGGAATTTGATCCTCCTCTCTCCCCTCATCACGCTGCCTCAGTCTGATAAATGGCAAGGGTTAAAAATATAAAGCCCATTAGGTTGATGAATGGAGCTGGTTGTTGTTGGTGCAGCAGGCGGCAGTCACCAGGGGGTTCCAGCCACAGCTTAGGGCGGATTAAGGCATTAAATAGTTTGCTGTCCCACCAAGTGGCAGAGCAGATGTCTGGATGCTGCTCTATCGTGACACGGAAACCACAAACGGCCGCTGTCTTTCGGAGGATTCTGGAAATAGACTTGACCAAAAAGAGAAGAGGGCAGCTTCGTGGCGGGAAAATGTGAAACGGTTTTCCTGAAAGGTAGACGGGGCTGCAGTGAGTTTAACTTATTGGCTTATCAGTTCCCATAAACGCACTGCTAAAATTGACATGCTAACATGTTTCCAGACCTGTCAAGCTCATTTTGTGATATTTTTAGTCAAATTATCTCACGGCACTGGCAGATAATCTTGCTGGTTTCAGTAAATTTCACTTGATACATGCCAATATGACTTCTTTCAAGAAATCATCATAAAACCATGAAGAAAAACTTTCTCCAAGACAATTTCACTTTTGCCAAGTAAATCCTCTGAAACAAGTTACATTATCCTGAGAAAAAAGTCAAATTTGTTAAAATCTGCCAGTACAGTAAGATGATTTCACAAAATAAAATCCTAATATAAACTTGATAAGTCTGGATACAAGATAAAGTTTTTGCAGTGCGTGACAGGACAAGAAAGATGGGCATCCAAGCAAAACAGCAACCAACTTGTTTCATTTAATTGGGATACATATGCCTGTATTCTCTCTCTCTCTCTCTCTCTTTCTCTCTCTCTCTGAGCTGGTAGGTGTGCATCTGGGTGGGGGATTTCAGCATGGTATTTATATTATATATACCACCACATAATCCAAAGTCTGTCTTGTTCACTACACCTGAGAATAGTCCTTTGAATTGATGAAAGCTTTGCATGTACTGGTGATATTTCAGAAGAGCATTATAGACTTGAGAGAACCTTAGGAGAAAATTACAGCCTTTTATTTAAGATGAACATTATGGGCTTTTATTTGACGAGAACATTCAAGATTCTTTTATGCAAGAAGAACATTATAGTTTTATAGGAAAATTATAGGCTTTTGGAAAGGAAATCGTTGAGGAGGACCTATACAACATGGCTACTGGCCACACTTAAACGAATGCAACTCATTTGGTTTTCCGTTTGAACTGCAAAACTACCACAAATGTTTCCTTTTATCTACTTTCCTCCATTATCAGGCGGTGCTTTTTCACGAGACCCAGAATAGTACTGATGAAATGAGCATCGGCTGGCGTGTAAGAGCCAGAATCACATGTTCACCAAGTCGCTGCAACATGCTAGCAAATAAAAAGGGCTGTTCTGTGACCTTAATTGAAGTAGCTGTGTCGTAATAGTTTTCAATAAAAGAAATATGCATTATTCATTTTGTTGCCAAATGAATCACTTCCTTCTAATAATCTAGACTTAGGACTGTTCTGCTGTTTCAATAATTGGTAGACTGGACTGCCGACGCTATAAGGAGCTGTGGCAGATCATATTGCTGTTTTGTCTGCTTCTGTTTGCAGCGCTGCCTGTGTCTTTTTTGCTCTCATGCAATCAAACCTGAGGGAGCAGGTCTGAACCCTCCAAAACACACAGTGCAATTACTTTCGGAGAACGCAGCCCTACTCAATATGTAAAATGCCCTGTTTTTATGCACGAGCGACAGAGTGAAAAACAGAGAGAGAGAGAGAGAGAGAGAGTGAGAAGGAACAGATAGTGGAGAGACAGATGGAGAGAAAGTGGAGAAAGAGAGAGAACAAAGAGCATGCAGAGAGTAAGAGAGAGCAGAGAGCAAAGTGACTAGACGAATGAGACTGATTTTAATGAAGGCAAATTGGCTTTCAGTTAGCTGTAGGGCTTGTAAGGCGGAGTGGCTTGTGCAGTGAGATTTCAATTACAGTTAAATGAAATATTTGTTCGTAGATTCTCAAACAAGCCTGTTTCCATAGAGCACAGATCTACTGAACCTGTCTGTGAATGAAATGTATTCTTAGTTATGGTTCAGAAAATGATGTGTTGAGAGGAGTTTAACCTCCTCTCACCCGGTCTCCTCTGTGACCTGCGCTAAGAGGGCCTAGATAAAACACTGGACTACAAACGGCTCAAAAAAGAAAAGATACACATTTGAAGGGGTCCTCTACTCTCTCTCTTTCTCTGTCTCTCTCGCTCTATTTCTCTCTTCTGGGTACAAAGCATCAGTAGTGGTTCATCCTTGTATTTGCTGAAGTATAACAGTTCTACTAAGGATGAGGATTCATGGGTTCAGCAGTTTAATATGTTTTAACTTGAACATTTGAAGGAATATATGAGATTGGCCGGTTGGTCAACTTACCTGTTAAGTGATGAGAACACAGACACCCACAATCATGCACGTGTCCCCGGTAGATCATTTGCGCTGATGCTTCATGCTAACACTTTAGCAAACACTATGTTGAGTGACAGCAGGTGAGCAGCATTATCCAAAGTAAGAAATGGCAAATATTTTACCATTGCACTAATTATCATTTGCTCTGGATAAGATTGTCTGCTAAATGCCTAAATTGTAATTTCAAATAATACGAAAACTGTCTTTTTTTGCTGTCGTTTTTAGTAACAAACAATTGTTAGTGGTTTTTATTATACAGCCTGTGTATTCATAAATTAAAAGTAAATAAATATCATTAACTAAATATAGCTGATGTAGACTTATTTTTGGAACTATTTTAACCATGTATTCATCCACTGCGCACTGATTTTTAGCTTTACACAGTCTTTTAGCTGTACCATCACCCACCACCTTCAGTTCCTATGGAAACAGAGAAAGTTGTCCTAATTTCTCCATCACATTGTGTGTCAATTTTAACAATCTCATACACAAAATTGCTAGACTTAGCCACATATCAATTACAGTTATTTTCTATTTAGCTTAGCTGCTACAAGTTCTCATTTTGTCACTTTTGAGATAATGCTAGTCGCCTACTGTGACTCAATATAGTTTATGCTAAAGAGTTAGCATGGAGCACCGGAGAGAACAATCTACGATTTGACCGATCTATGATTTTGGTGTCTATGTTCACATCACTTAACAGGTAACCAGTCTCCCAACAACTTAGTGTATTCCTTAAAATAAATGTAATGTCTATATGTAAATTGTGTCTAGCAGGAATGAGTTCATTTTCCATTCAGTCAATTTAGGTAGTCCAGTATCTTCAGAATCTGAAAAGTGAACAGCTTTTGTGATAAAAATTTATATCCAGTGTATAAAGAAATCAAACTTTAGAAAGAAAGTACTCATTAATCTATTGATTTTTAGTGTCATGCTCTGTTTTGAATTGACTGAATGAAAAGTGAATCCAACCCAACCATGGTGCCTATCTACCGCCTCTATTCAAATCGCTCCACTCCATGCGGATGCGTGGCGTACGCTCCAGAGCCTGAGGGACCTCGCTCGCTAACACCTCTCCCCCTATCTCCATCTTCACACTTGTCATTGTTTATCGGCTCACCGTCGCAGCAGACCAACAAGGCCACTCATTAACATGCAATTAGAGAATTGTGATCCGGCGGCGGGTAAAGCGAGGCCGGCGCTGTGCTGTCGGCTGTGCAGATGTGTCTTAACAGGAGCATCGCTGCACACTTCATTAAGCACAGACCCGGCTAATTCTGCCGCTGGTGAGGTGGGGAGGTTGGAAAATCAAATTTGATTTTCTGTCATTTTTCTTTCCTTCTATCTGTCTATCTGGCTTTCTTTCTTTCTTTCTTTCTTTCTCTCTCCTGTCCTCTCTTGCTTGGTTGGTTGCTGGCTCGGTTATCTGTGCGAACACCGTGAGGTTTTTGAAAGCAGCAGGATTCTTGGCACACCTCCCGAGATCTCAGATCGCAACATTATTTGACAACAAACTATTACAAACAGGGAGAAAATAAAAACAAGGCCTGCTTGTAATCAGAAATTAATTGAAAAACAAACTGAAGCATAGAACTCCTAACAAATATATGAATTTCTAATTTTAAAAGTGTTAACAGACTAATTGTTTTAAATCAGTGTGAAGAGCCCTCCAACTGTGTCTCACACTCCTGAAGTTTATCAAATATTAACCAGACGGCCCAATTAAATCTGTATGGAGAAACATTTTGAAAACACACACACACACATCAAAGCGAGTCTAACCTTGAGAAATTTGAAGTTTGAGGAATTAAGAAAAATAAGGTTGTGCTACTCATTATCACATGAATCAGTAGGTTTCATAATGCTAACATCACTTGACTGCATATCCATAATTAGTGATATAGCGGTAAACTATGACTATGATCAATTGATGATTATCATAGGGCAAACTATCACCAATGATTTTTTTAGGAAAGCACTGATTTAGGAAAGCATTGATTTAAGTTGATTTTTTTAGGAAAGCATTGATTTAAGTAAATAACTTAACTTTAACCCTAACCCGATATATTATGATTTACTGTATGTCATAATATATGATATAAATATATGGGAGAACAGGGTAAGACAGTTTTTACTCAAAATAGCCACCTTTTTGAAAAATAATGGTCTACACACTAGTTCACCTTTTGCTAATTAATTCATATGGTTTTAGTCCTTGGTAATAGCCATTAAACAATGAATCTAAAAGAATACTTTTTGTTGCAAAAAAACAGTTTTATGAGCATAAATATACTTACTGCTTGTCCTATGTGGCTGGTTCCATCGCAGCCATGTTGAGATGGAAGTCTATTCCTAAATACCTGGTCACATGATACAGTGTTTATCATTGCTAGGATACAGGGGGTGGCTCAACCTACCCACTGGCTCATCTTACCCCGCTCTCCCCAATGACATAGATTTATGAAAAAAAAAAAAGTGGGGTAAACTCTATTCTTCAGATAAAAAGGTGGGTAAAATGAGTTTTGTGGGTTTACCCTCCTCTACATTTCTGTCCATAATCGAAACAGTAACAGAACCAATGACCAAAGCCACCACATTCACCACCGACAACAACAAAAAACGCCAAGACAAGAACGACAGCAACATGGACTCACGTTGATGTCCTCCAGGTCCAGGAAGTTCAGTATGATACCGTTCCTCTTCCAGATGATCGGAGGGCGCAGCGTTCCCTGGATGGCGCAGGACAGGACGGCGCTGAGGCCCACCGTTACCGTGGAGACGCTGACCCGCTGGTCCTCCGCCAGGCTCAGCTGGACGACCTCTGTCAGGAGGAGAGGGACGGAGGGATGAAAAGGAGAGCGTTGGCGGGAGGAAGAGAGAAAACATGACAGAGGGGCAGATGAAGGGAGAGGAAAAGAAGAGACGAGAGAGGAGAAAATGGTTGAGAAGAAGTAGAAAGAAGGAGAAGAAGAAGAAGAGGGGAGAGGAAATCACAAATCAAAATGAAAAGGAGCTGGTATAGTGGAACTCCAGCCAAGCTTAATACATTTCTAAGCATCCATCTCATTACTAGTGCGCCGCGGAGGATAAACAGCTGTCCAGGAGTGAAGGATACCCGGGATGAAAAAAGACCAAGTGTCAGAGGACACACAGCTAGCCAAATATCATTCTTCTCATTAAGGGAAATTTATGTTCATTGAAATGGCCATCCAATTCAATTCACCTTTACGGCAAATTAAGAATTATTCTTCCCTGGTTCCCCTTGGTCCCATAAATAGTATCTGTCGCTAGGCTGTGTGGCCCGGCTTCAAACGTACAGAGAGTTACCGCCTGAAAAGTTGATCACAAACTGAACCCTTTCCTTATTTTCAGTTCCTCTTTATACAGTTTAAAGTAGGCATAATAGGGGTGTCTTTGCGGCTCAGTGGGCTATGTAATATGTATATGCCATGTAATCTCACCCTTATGGGTTTGAATCGGACTCATGACCTTTATCGCATGTCCCCGCCAACCCATCTTTCCTCTCTCTCTCTCTCTCTCTCTCTCATTTTTCTTGTCCTTCCTCTCTGTATGCTATCTATGCAAATAAAGACAGAGCTTAAAGGGATAGCCAACTGAAATGCAATTTTCTCAGAGAATTTTCTCACCGTTTCTACGCTGAGAAAAGCCTATCAGTTGATTTCTGGAGCAGCCAAATGAGCTGTTTTGCTGCGGATTAAAGACTACTTTCACACGTCAGAGTGGGAAATCCAATCAGAACACGATCCTCAACACGCCGCTCTCTCTCCAGTCGAGAGTGAAGCTCGCTCACCCTAATTCTTAGCAATGTGTGTTTTTAGCTGAAACGGCTAATCTATGCTGAGAAAAAATATCTTTGCTGGTGAATGTTTTAGTTACAACTAGATTGAAGTAGCAGAGGTGTGTTTTGAGGAAAAGGTTTGGAGTTTATCAAATTTGGCCAACGCCAAGGGGCCGCCGCTCTCTCTCTCCAGTGTTGAGTGAAGCTCGCTCGACCAGAGGACAGAGGGAACGCCCAGCAGCTCTCTTAAATTGTATCACTTTAGAAAACAAAACACCCAAAAGCTCCATTATATTACAGTTATTGAATTTCAGGAACGGTCAAATCTTGTTGGATGATAGAACATAGAACTCAAGAGTGAGACTAAATAAGAAAATTAAAATGTTTAACTGGGTTGACCAAGAAAGAAAGCAATAGTGTTACAATTTTGTAAAAGACATGGACATACGATTCAGAGAGAACCATAAGTACGTTGAGGACAGAAAGGGATTGTGTGAATGTGGGGTTCAGGCAGGTAGGGATTGACATGATATATGTCGGTGTGTGACCCTGGGTCAATATTGGCTGGGCTGCTTAGAAGGATAGACCCGGTACAATAAAGAAAGAGACCGAGACACCTGATAGAAATCTAAATGGAGTCAACCCAGCATGGTAACACTGAACAAATCCCTCCTGCTTTCAGACACGTACATAAATGCACACACACACACTTACACAAATGCGTACACACACACACACACACACACACACAGGGCATTTGCTGGATTGACACCATTAACTGTCCCTGCTGCATGACCTTTAAGCATTGAAATATTTAGAGGAGACACCATTCAAGCATCTAATCACGACAGAGGGGAAAAAACAGGAAAACTGCAGTCTCTCATTATGATTGGGAATTGTATATCCATAAAAAAAATGAAATACTGAATAACATTTCATTCCTAATCATTACAACATAACCCATTTAACACAGTACATAATCCCTGCATTGTGTATCCAGCTGGTTACCTGCAGTGCTATTCACAGGATGGATCTTAATACCCTTAATATGAAGAGAAAGCCTCATGCCAACCAAACGGTAATGGAGCAATAGAAAAATACCATTATGTAAATCTTAAATAAAGCATGTGTTAAACTCATTCATCAGTCCATTTAGTCTTTATATGAGACATAGGATGAGTAACGACCATTCAAGATGAATCAACACGTGGGAGGCAATGCCAGTCGCTGCAACAAGTTTCAAAATTCAAACCCTGCTTTTTTAAATGTCAAAGCAGTTGAGATGTTATTTATTTTCTCAGTAGCCTAGCAACAATCTGAGAAACCTGATACTATCGCTTCTGAATCAAGGAATAGATGCTCAGTGTGCAGTAGACTAAGAGCACATTAAGAAGCTGAAAATGACCTTATCCACATAAAGCAGTTACATAAATTATGTCTGTAATATCAATTACATGTGGCTATTTTTTTTTTATCATTTACTATAAGGTATAATGTATGCACTGCAAAAAATGCTGCTCTTAGCAAGTCATTTAATCTGTCTTATTTTTCTTAAAACAAATGAAATCTGCTAAAAAAAACAAACAAACATATGGCCATTGGGATGAAACGGTTTCACTAATTCCCCCTGCAGTTTCACTCGTTTTCAAGCATTTTCCTTTAATCAAGTGTCAATATTCGGCTCCTTGTTCAAGCTTTAGTCATCTCCCATCTGGACTTCAGCAACTCCCTCCTATACCAGACTTCCCACAATGCTCCCTCCAGGCCCTCCGACTCATCCACAATGCTGCTTTTTTTTCATCAATGTCCCCCAATTCCTCCCATCTCACTCTCCTCCTACCCTCCAAAACCCGGCTGTCAGGTTTTCACCCACAGAACTTGATGGATGGATAGAACGGTCCTTCCACTGGTTGACATAGTAATTTGGCTAGTACAGCATAAAATGGCGACTATGGAATTTCAAGGGTTAATTGCTATGGTGACAGCGCAAGTCTGGCCATAAGGCCGTAAAGTCTGTCACACTGGCTTGAGAACTGTGCAGATGTGTCTGTTACATGAGTGCTTAGCAAATTGTCAAAACTCAACTGAAAGCTGCTGTTAGCGATGAGGTTAACGTAGCTTCATCAAAGATTGTGCTTCTCTTGCTAGCTTGATCTTCTTGTCAAAATCAGCATATTAGCAAACCTAGCTGGTAAGCATCATCAAACGGGTACCTTTAACTTAATATAGCAGCCTAATGTAGCTTAGCCTACCTTTAGTGGAGAAGAAGTTAGTGTTCGCTAACTTCAAACAGCTAACAGACATCGCCAGAAACAGATTAACTCAACTATAAACACTTCTACTAACTGTGCACAGATGTCAAAACTTGACAGCAGCAACTTGTAAAAGAGCTCCACCTAGTATGGCAACTTCATTCAGCTGAAATGCCAGTTTTCCATCGCTTTGGTCCTTGCTACAAAACCTCTCACCTCAGTGACTTGCCATCCAGGAACAGTGATTTGAATGGGAAAGACTGTTCAATCCATTCAAGTTCTGTAATCTGTGTTCTGCCGCTATCCACTGCTGTGCTCCCTGTCTCCCTGCGCTGACCTGGTCATCGCTTCACCCAGTTGCAACTCTTCCCCCTCTTGGTGCCCCAAAGGTGAAATGACCTTCCTGCTCATGTCAGTACAGCAGAGTCCCTCCTCATCTTCCACTGTACGCTGAAAACTCATCTTTTCAAGAAATGCCTCTCCCTCTCCCCACGGAATAATATGCCCTCTCTGCTCACTTTACTAAAAAAAAATATATAATAGCCCTTCTACCTCTATCCTTGGCTGTTATTCTATTTCTTTGTTGGCGTTTTCACTCTTACAGGATTGTCAAAATCATAGGAATATTGCAAGGGCACTAAGACCTTTGCACTTCTGATTTTTGGTTGCTTGTAATTTTTTGGTGATGTAGAAATTTAAACCTATTCTACTGTTGATCTCATTGTAAGTCACTCTGGATAAGAGAATCAATTAAATGCCAAAAAATGTAAATGTAAAATGCTCAATCTTGATACAAGGGTTAGACGATACATTGGTTTTCAAACATATCAGGCGTATATTGGCCTCTTAATAAAAAACTGTTATCAGCCAGTCAACGTAATCCACCTTGGATATGATGGAGTTTCCTCCCTGCCCACAGGTAGTGGAAATGTTTTTATTATTTTTATTTCACATGGCTGACCACAGAAATCATCCCAGTATGGTGTGGGAGTATTTTACTCATCCAGCATCAGGAGTGGCAGCCACTAAAATCTGCAATGAAACCTGGCTGACCCCACCTAAAGGAGCTGTTAACCCACCTAAAATAAGTTAATCAATATGGCTTTTAGTGGAGTTTTATTATCACATGACAGTCTAAAAGCTCTTTCAGAGGGTTTTCCACCTTGCCAAGATGAAAACACTGAATCCTTGTAATATTTTGAAAATTTTGGGGACATGAAAATGAGGAAATATCAAAACATCAGCTATTGGCAGCATCAATCTAAATATATTGATTTTGGTATAGCCTTCAAAAACCCACATTGGTCAAACCTAACTTTATACTGGTAGAGGAATCTGTGTTACATCAAGATATTGTCACTTGATTCAAAATAGTCTTGATACAAGTGAAACTGTATGGGAACGAGGGACATTATCTCACCACATTGGCAGATTTGTTTCATTTGGTATAAGAAAAATTCTCAAGTTTTTAAGACTCAATACTAGACTGGACGACTGCATGACTTTACAAATGCTTTTGCAGTGCCGCATCCATAAACGTCATGTGAATTGATGATTTCTTACAGCATTTATTCTCATATGCTCACAACATACAGTGCAGTCTGACTGGACATGATAGATGACTGTGATCATGAGCGGGATCATGGGTATTTCTGCGTCCTGTCATTACAGGAATGTGAAGGCTGCATCTCGCCTTTTCCAGCCCAATTCTATGAATTATGTTGGACAAGGTCAGCTCAGTGCAACTCAGACTTTGTACATACTGTATATCCAGGTTAAGGTGCAAAACCTAGAATGCTTCTTATCAAAAATGTTCACAGTTTTGCTGATGACAATTCAGTCATAGTATTGTTACCCAGTCAGGCATCAAATGCAGAAACTGCGAGTTGCTATCAGGTATGAATCTTGACTCACTGCGTTCTGAGTTGAAAACACAAATTCACCACAATTTTGTTATTTGATAATATAAGATAAGATAATTATTTGATAATATTTGATTTTTTTTCTCTCAGTCAAATATGCTTTTTTTTTTAATGTAGTGTCCAGCTACCACCAGGGTGTTCACTGAGATACTTTTGGGAAACTCCAGACATCTGACCTGGACTAACACTTTTTTAATGTTTTTTTTTCTCTGGGCACCCAAATTTCCAAAAGACTCCCTCACAACCCATAATGACTTTGCAGGATATTCTGTGAGGAGTTATCAAACAAAATGGAGCTTAAACACACAAAATAACCTTAACGATAGACTTTAATCCCTACATCTGATGTCCGGTTAAACAACAAAGATAAATCAACAATATCAGACAAACCTTCAGTTCAACACCTAATTGGGACAGTGTTTCATTGTCCATCCAGACATGTAGACGGCTAGTAGACTTTGAAACCTTTGCTTGGGAACTTTGTGTCCGGGCCCAGACTTTGGAAATCGCTGCTGTAAAAGACCCCTGGATATGAGCTGTCTGTTTCACAGCGCTCTCCTGGTGATAGATATGTCCTGGCTGACAGCTCGGTCTGTCAGTGATATTTCAGAACGCCTCGGGTACGGTTTGCTGCCAGGTCCGACAAAGTTATAATTCTGCAGAGCAGTAATTTGGGTGGCGGAACGGGCTGTGAGTGCAGCGCGGACAGATGAGGGATGAAGCGCATTGATCTGACGTGGCTCGGAGGGGTGGAGTCGGGGTGGCGCTGTGCATTTCAACTAGACTGCCACTCACACTCGATATAATACATGGCGGCGAGACTTGTCATAGTGTGGTTTGACATGTCGTTATTCAGCCGTTGATGGATCAGATGGAAATACAGTGACACATTTTATTTTACTGATTAACAACCTTCAACCAGAGAAAACCTGCATATTCTCAGCCCTCCATGGCATGTGGCTTAAAACATTGTGTCTATATAAATGTGAATTAACAGACTATAGCAGGCAAAAGACTGTCTATGCTGTGAAGGGCAATACTGGTACCAACAAGGTACCGAGACACTAATAAGCAAGTACATTGAAGTAAGTAAGTACGTTTTTTCTTGCTGTTGACATATGCAGAAAAGCAGACTGTCGGCTTGTAATTACAGGCTTGAATTGAGCTTCATTCCAAGGTGAGACATCCACCATTTAAAAGAATGAAGACTCTTATGCTAAACGACTACTGCCATGAAAGTAAAGCACATAGGTTGCTGTTATAGTTGCCGGTTATCTTGAGACTGTTGTGTACCAAATAGTTATATTTTCGCTGACTTTCCTCAGTCAATTTTTGAAATATTGACTAAGGAATTTTAGATAGCACAAATGTTATCTGGTTTTGGAATGAACATCTCATTTTCCACTATAGTAAACCAGCAGTGACAGCAGCGAGAAGAAAACCCTCAGCTCACTGCCCTAATGCAGGGCTGTAACATTATTGTCTTCATACCAAATCAAATAAGAAAAGCTGCATCATTTTAAAATGGACAGTTATGCTTAGATATTTTCTGCCAACCCCCTTCATATGACAGAGAGGTCAGTCTAAACTTTCATTTCAAACTGCTGATGTATCATCCCTCACTTCTAATGTTTGGCAGAAAAGCTATACATAAAAAAAAATCAGCTTCTTTCTGGAAACTTGGAGCAGCTTTGCAGGCTCATCTGATTTGTCTGTTGTTAAATAAATCCTGACACCATGTTGACATCCAAACTCAGCCCACTCAGATTACTGCTCTGTGACAAAGAAGAGACAGGGAGAAACAAATCCCTATCTAAGTGATGAGGCGTGTCATATTAGCTGCAAAATGTGTTGATTGTTGACACTCATTAGCACTTGAAAGGCCAATGGATTCTGGGGGTCAGAGAAGGCCAACATGCTGCCAATTGAAAGGGGTAAATACAACTATAACTGCAATTTCCTTGGGTGATTTTAAAATTGTTACCACACTGGTTTGTAGAGAAATTGGGTCCTGGAAAAGTCATGGAGGGACATTTTGAAGGCTGAGCTTGTTCAATTCTAAAATTAAAACAGCCATCAATTGACCGCAACTTGGCCTTTCTAGTCTTAAGGGTAACAAAAAACATGCTGAGTGGAGGATAACATTATGTACACTTAATTTGTTTTGTTTTTATCTTTAGAGTTGTTCTAGAGTGAACGCAATTTGTTTCGCTACCTTCTGTTCTGGTAAGTATCGAATTTCTGTCATGCCAATAAAGCACTCACTGAAGTGAACTGAATTAGATTGAACAAAATCAAATTGAACTGAAATGACACAGATAAATGAAGAACAATCACTTTCGCCATGATTGTTTCCTGGCAGTCAAACATTACAGACTGGAGAATTAGTTAGACAAACATTTCTCAGAGGCAGAGCAGCTCTGGAGGCAGAAATAATCTGATTGGTTGAGTTCAACCAGTGGGCGGAGCTAAAGCATCACAGTTTTGAACCTGCAAACTTGAATGGCAAAGAAAGAACTCTGGTCAAAATATAAATAAAAAATATAAATGGCAACGGCTTCTTTTTTTTTATTCATTTATGACTATAGCACTGATAATCTTGACTGGATTTTCTCAGTTAGTAGCAGAGTACTAGGCTTCATAATATTAGTTTCCTCCTCTCTTACCTCTTGAAAGAAACTGTGGTTCTTTGGCTCCGCCCACTGAGGTTTATCTCAACCAATGAGATTATTTCTGCCTCCGGAGCAGCTCTGCCTCCAAGAAATGTTTGTATAACTAAAACTCCAATCTGTTCTCCCATGTTCCTTCCCATCCCTAGAACCGTCAGGATGACCCAGACAAATTGCATATCCACAGGCAGCGGCTGGTCTCCCCTGGCTGGGGAAGGTTGACATGACATTATCTACTTAATGATTCCTATAGTTTCCCCCCCTTCTCCCAAAATAGCCGCTGTGTGCAAGTTAGTAATTGACTTTCCGGGGGATTCGCGGGCTCTATTGATCGATCAGCCCTGCTAACTGAGCTATGGTGGGGCTGACAAGGCCGATGGGGAGCATTCCTGTATCCAGTCCTGACAGACACAGAGGGGGATGGAGGGAGAGTGAGGGGGTGGTGAGGGAGAGAGGGAGGAAGGGAGAGAGAGAGAGAGAGAGAGAGAGAGCTTGAATATGAGAGAGAAAAGTAAATTAGAGATACAGTGAGAGAAAGACAGAGTGAAAGAGAAAAGAAATGGAGAAAAGGGGAAAAAAAGAAAGAGGGAGAAAGAGCAAAAGACAGAGAGAAGGAAGGAAAAAGAGGTGTTTGTGTCTGCACTAACCCAGGAAAGGTAGTGTGGCATAATCAATACTAGAATTCAGACCTTTATCATGCAGGAAAACATACTGAGTCAAATTGGCTTGGACCACATCTACTCACTCAATACCCCAATACACCAAAATTTGAACAAACAAAACAAAAAAAACACGGTTTGCCTGCTTCATTGATTTTAAGAAAGCCTGCGATTCAATCTGGCATGATGGCCTGCTCTATAAATGATTACAAAATGGCATTGGAGGGAAACATAAGATCATCAAATCACTATGTAAAACAAATGTGCAATTAAAATTGACAACAAGCGAATAGATTATCATGCAAGGTCGTGGAGTGAGACAAGGGTGCAGTCTGAGTCCAACATTGTTCAATATCTACATGAGACTGCAGCAATGTTGGAACAGTCTGCAGCCTCTGGCCTCATCTTATATGAGGTCAAATAATTGCTGTATGCTGATGACTCAGTCATTTTATCAGCTACACCAGGAGGATTACGGCAATGTTTAGACTGGGTCAAACCTTACTGTCAGAGATGGGCACTGACGGTGAATCTGGATAAAACCTCTGTGCTGATTTTCCAGAAAAGGGCCAGATCCCATGGGAAATAAAATCTAGTATAAATATGGAGGAATCACATTAAAACACAGCACAAGCTACAATTATCTTGGACTGGAAATCAGTTCATGTGGGAGTTTGGGCTTGGCTACAAAGGCTCTAGCTGATAAGACAAGACAGGCAAATCAAAATTTGGGAAAACCTCCAAACCTGTAAAAATTTGGCTTAAAATCTATGACCGCATTTTACTACCTATACTACTGTATGGTATTGAAGTGCGGGGCTCTGTCTGACAAATCGGACAAAAGCCCAGCTCAAATGTTTCAGCTTGAATTTTGCAAATTAATTGGGTGTCAGTTGAAATGCTTCCAGCTATGCCTGTCGAGCAGAATTGGGTTTATTTCCCCTTCATCTGGAAATCCAGAAAAGAGACATACAATTCTGGCAGCATTTTAATAGAGCTGACCAAAATTCATTCAAATACAAAGCTTTATTCAGCAACACCTTAACCACAAAAGCAGATCCTCTCACCCAACTTGTGTGGAGGTAGAAACCAAACTGCACTTAACTACTATGTAATATCTTTTGTTTCCAATGAGTTTCTGTAACAAGTTCAAGTTCAAGTTTATTTATTTATATAGCCCTTTATCACAAGCATGTCTCAGAGGGCTTTACAGAGAGTGTGTCTAGCTAGGCCAACGCCCCCACCTTTCTTAGATGTCCGAGCGACATGCGAGTTGGTGAAGTTAGAGGGGGAAGCTTCAATTAATGGAAGAGCATCATTTGGCTTTAGCCAGGTTTCACATAATCCCATTATGTCAATACTATGTTCTTTAATTAAGTCATTGACCAGCAGGGCTTTGTTAGCGAGTGATCTGATATTGATGAATCCGAGACATATGCGCTTTGTGTTGCTAGTAGGTTCGGGACGCTCAGCAATGCGAATAGGTTTAATCTCAATTACGTTACTATTTTTTGTTCCATGCGGCGGCCGAGGACGACGGTAGGAGAGACGAGGAAGGGATACAGTGCTGATTTGCGAGTACGCAATAGAGTTCGTTGTAGCATCAATGCTGCAGCCAGAAGGGTTGATATGAATAGGATTATGCTGAGAACGTTTGGCTCGGCGATGGCAAAAGGTGGCATGGCGAGGGCGGGACACAGTCAAGATTGGATACACTAAGCTACCTGAGCTATCAGACTCCAAACCCGCACTAGGTGAAATCCTAGCAGGCTGTCTAACAACCTGCGACCCAACATGCTTTAGGGGAGTGTGTCATGCCTGCCTCAAGCACCTGGCCATGTTCCTAGACAAAATGTGGGCACCCAACCCAGTAGGGTGTATGCCATCAGTCTTAAGCATGCCAGGTTTACCCCAGAAGGAGGGCCAGTTATCTAAAAACATAAAACCCTGTTGCTCACAGTACTTGGCCAGCCAGCGATTAAGGGCGACTAATCTGCTGTAGATATCATCATTAAGCGTAACGGGGAGGGGACCAGAGACAATTAAGCGATGCCGACTCATCTTGCTGGCGAGGTCACATGTCCTAATTATGCTGTGTTTAGTGACCTCCGACTGCTTCATCCTAGTGTTGTTGGTGCCGACATGTACTACGATGTTATCATGAGTAGCCTGGTTAGCCTGGTTGTTGTGTGCCTTATCCACATGTCTATGCCTGTTTGTCAGCACCCTAAGAGTAGCCTCTATGTCGGGAACTCTGGCCCCTGGTAGACAGACTATTTCGGCTGGCGCTTCTAGCCTAATGTTACGGGTTATGGAGTCACCTATAACTAGGATGCGTGGTTTAGAGCGGGGCCGAGGAGCCGGGGCGGCAGGCCGGCCACAGGGACTACCAAGCGGAGCAAAACGATTCTCAACCGGGGGCGGCGGTTGAAAATCGGGCCGTACAACAGACGGCTGGCTCATGCGGGCGCTCCGACGCCTCGGGACCGGGATAAACTCATCACCCGTTGCCGAAGGGGCTACGCTATCTGGGGAGTCCTGGCTAACGCTAACACTAGCAGGGCTGCTAGCCAGCCCGGACCGTAAACTATCTGGAGTGCCCGTCGTATCTAATGTGACTAATCTATCATCCTCAAGCTGACGGACACGACTCTCTAATAGAGTGAGCTTATCTAAAAGTAAGGAACAGACAGAACAGGAAGCCATACTTACCAACGTTGATGAGGGTAGCAGAGGAGATTAAATAAAGGCTTAGCTGAGGCTAGGAGCTTAGGCTATGCTAGCGGCTACCAGAAGCTATTACACTAGTCAAGCTAGGATACAAAGCTAGGCTAAGTAACGTTATGTAAAAGGCTAGAGGGTGCTGGGCTGTGCTAACGGCTACCAGACACTATAGTATAGGGCTAGACTGAATAGCTTTAGGCAAAAGGCTATCTAGCACAGGGTGCTAGCTTGCTGCGGGTAACTAAGTAAGCAGGAATTACTAACTAGCAGGAAACAAGCCCACAAGACAGGGCTAATAGCGAAAACTGCTAACTAGCTGCGGCTAGGTAAACAAGCAAGGCTAACAGATGATACAAAATTGTTACAGATAAACCAACAGAAATCGACAGGGGAGATGCAGTTCACAGGTTGAAAGGGAGGAATTAAGGTTAGGATGTTAGAGGGAAAAAACGAATAATAAGAAAAAAACGAAAGAGAGAGAGAATAAAACTCCGGGACGACGTCGGGAAGATGCTAGCAGCGTGCTAACAGCGTGGCAGCGGACAACTGCCTTTATTATTGGTGGTATTGTAACGAGATTAAGATTTTAACATTGTATTTATTTATATATTTATTTTTCATGTGATATCACAATATGCTTGGGAAAACACTTGTTTGTATGCGATTTGTGCCAATAGAGACAATAATTGAACTGAATTCAGAGAAAGAGCAAGAGACAGAGGGAGATGGCTTGAATGAGAGATGCAATTCAGGTGAGTAAAATAAAGAGAGGCAGTGAGAAAAAGAAAGGGTGAAGGAGAGAGAGAGATGTAAAAAGGAAATGGGAGAGGAAAAAAGGAAAGAGAGGAAGAACCAGAGAGAGAGAGAGAACGAGACATTGTGCTTAAATGCGTGAGAGAATAGAAGAGTAAAAGAAAGAGGGGACAAAAGGGAGAGGAAAAAAGGGAAAGAGAAAAAGAGGAAAAGTAGGAGAGAGGGAGGAGAGAGAGAAAGAGAGTTCTTCAGTGTGAGAGAGAAAGAGGGCAAGTAAAAGGGAGAAACAAAGAAAAAAGGGTGAAGGAGGGAGAGACAGAGGTGCCGAGAGATGGCAAGAGGGCAAGAGAGAAAGAGCAACAGTGAGAGAGAGAGAGGGAGAAAAGTCAGTGTGCAGCATTAGCTGCTAAATTTGTAGATTGCTGTCACACTTTAAGGGAAGAGGGACACACAGTTGAATGAGAAATGTGAAGAATAATATATGAATGTATGTGAAAAGTTCTGTTTTTAATTGGCTAAGGTGATATTTTGCTGGTTTATGTTTCCTCAGAAACACAAGTGACATAAACGCAGAAACAATGATAGTCAGTAGACAGTGGAGGCACAGCAACACACACGCACACACACACACACACACACAATAATAAATAGGAGGGGATGGAATTATTTTTCTGTTACTTATTTATTTTTTAATTATTATTTATTTATTTATTTATTTTTGTTATTTAATAATTTTATTGATGATTAATCTCTTGTTACATGCTTTGGCAATATTGTTTGTTTGTGAACTGTCATGCCAATAAAGCACCTTGAATTGAAATTGAATTGAGAGAGAGAGGCAAACAGACAGCTAGAGATAGAGAGACACAGTGAGAGAGAGAGAGGGAGAGAGAGACATTGAGATGCAGAGCACGTCGAAGATCACCCAGGGAATAACTAATGTGGGTCGCTAGCTCAGACTCTGGCTCAGAAAGTTGTCCCTTTCCACTTTTATTAGCCCAGACCCTTGTGAGCTGGAATAAGACATCCAGCCACCCAGCAGAGGAGCAGAACACCATGACTGTCTGTGTGAGAGAGAGAGAGAGAGAGAGAGAGAGAGAGAGAGAGAGAGAGACAACATCCTGACTGTAGAAGAGAGAGAGAGGTGGTCAGGGGCAGAGAGCAGGAAGGAGATAGAGAGAGACAGATGGAAAGAGTGAGAAAGAGGAGTATAAAGAGCCAGAGAAACGGAAACATTCAGTACACTGTCAGAGGTGAGGGGCGGAGCCGATGCGGACGAAAACAAACCAGTCACTGTCAATAGGCCCTCATTGATTCTCACCATTGCCAGCAATGTTAAAAAGGCAACTTTCTGTCACCTCCGACTGCCTGTGATCACTTATTTTGTGTTTCAACATAATGTATGTATGTAACACAATACAGGTGTTGTAAGCGCCATATCTTTCTGTTTCTGTTTCTGCGCAATTCTAAACAAGCACAGATCCTGTACAGACCCACGGCACGTGTGTTCAATTCAATTCAATGCACTGACGCGTTATGACACGGTTATCGCTTAAATAATTCCACTAACGTCTCTTAAATACCACAACGTTAACAACGTAATAACGTTATCTACCGTTAAAGTCTATAGGGTAACGGAAGACGTGGATGTATGTAAATTAACGGCAGGGAGTGGAGCTCAGTGTGGGAGCGATGCTCGGCTAGCGCCACACGTTTATCGGTTAAATGACCTACTCCACCGACGTCACACACCACAGGTGATAACGTGATCTACCGTTAAGGTTTGCAGGACAGAAGAAGATGTGGATGTCTGTAAATTGAGGGCGAAGAGTGTGATTCAATGCGTGGGATTCAATATGGCTTCATCAGTATGGGACATGGAATGTGGCATAGGCAAGAGGCCATCTCTTAGTCAGAGACGCCCTCTAGAGGCCATCTCATGAACCGACACCTCACTAAGCGTTACCTGACTGACTGACTGACAGACTGACTGACTGACAGACTGACCTACCTGATTTTGCCAAAGTCCAAAGCCACTTTTGAATTGTTCTGCAATTAAACTGAACCAGTTGTGCCAGGCCTACGCCATTTTGTATTCAACAAATGCATTTCCATCACTATTTATTGCATAATATCGTTATCGCTTAAGTGAGCAGAAAAAATGTGTGCAATATTGAGGAAATTTTATCAATTTCTTTCCTTGTTTCCATTCAGCTTCCCTAATTCATAATTCACCAAAAAATAGTTGGATAGAAACTAGAAGCTAGTCAGTCTCTCGGTATTTAACTAAATATTTGATTGCTCTCCTCAGACCCGCCTCCCTCTGAAGCTGGTGCATGTGCAATAAGGTTTCCTTTTAGTGAGATCACCTCATGTAAGTCTAACTATGGCAAATGTGCCTTCAGCAAGAGACCCGGTAGAAATCTTCTTACAAATCAAGCCCGAAGGGCAAAAGAGCACTTTGCATGTCAGGGAACGTCCCGCCCTTCGCCTTCTTCTCCTCAGATATCTCTCTCTCTGTAAAGTCATCAGCACTGTGGATGGGTGGCTGTGCCGATATGATGCCTCTTACTACAGTAGATAACACACACACACACACACTACACACACTGTCAGACATGCACACACATAAAAAGAGGCCATAGATATACAGAGACAGACACAGACACACACACATAACATTCACTACACACACACACACACACACTCTCTCTGTGGATGAAGTCTTCACTGTTGTGGGCTGGTGACAGTGGCACCTCAGACATGTTAGAAAGCCAGAGCCTTCTCTCTCTCTCTCTCTCTCTCTCTCTCTCTCTCTCTCTCTCTCTCTCTCTCTCTCTCTCTCTCTCTCTCTCTCTCTCTCTCTCTCTCTCTCTCTCTCTCTCTCTCTCTCTCTCTCTCTCTCTCTCTCTCTCTCTCTCTCTCTCTCTCTCTCTCTGAATATGAGACTTGGCGGGGGGTTGAATATCACTCACTCGACAAGTACATCTTCCTCCCTTTTTTTTCTCATGAATGCAAATGCATGCACAGCACTCACATTATTATTTATATCTGACCCTCATATAAAAATATCCTCATTAGGTTTCCTTAAGTAAATTAAGATTAAGGCATTAATCATTAAACTCATCATTAAGTGAAAAACAGCTGCTACAGTAAGTGGGTTTGATTTGCCAACCTTGGCACTTCCTACATGTTCCTGCAATGCTGCCAAACTACTTAGCAATGGAGCTTAAAGCTGTAAGGTTCAAAGAGAACTCTAATTGGTGTTGTGCTTGCACTTAGGGTACCACACAACCCAAGTCACTTTTTCAGGCAACAACATGGGTTTTCTACTTGATTGTTGCTACGCAACCACAAGAAAGTCACAAAAACAGACATCTCTGACCCCCACGCTATGCAGGACAATAGCACTCTGTTTCATGCTGTGAAGAAGAGCACGTTTTGCTCACTACCAAGTGCACTTCCAGTCACAGGGGTTTCATTTTGCTGGATTTTCTTCAGAACGTATTCCTCACTGCTGGGATTACAGCGTTAAGAAAAATGGATCCATTAGCAATAAATGTGCTAAAGTGCCATGCAGCGGTGCATGGTGGCACATGAAGGTGTAGGTTAGGCTTGTGCATGAAGGTGTGCACAAAGATACACACATACTGTATATACACACACACTCTTTTGTCATGCATTGAGTGTCATGCATACATACTGTATGTCTACACACACTAGCACACAATCTTACACACACATTTAAACTCACAAAAAGTCTAATTAGGCAGTGTGAATACACCTCTTAATGCATTCATGAAAAGGCTCGTCATGTTTTCGTGACTCATTAATGAATGAACACTCACAATTCATAACATCCTCGTTGCACAGTTGCTCATGCGTGAATCAGGGTTTCTGTTGGGAAAGTTTACTGCCTGACACCGTGGCCGGCGTCATTTTTATTTACCGGACATCTGCCTTTGCACTGGGTGTGTGACCAATTGGGGCGTTCAGCACGACAGAAATTAAGGAGATGCAGGTGCTGGCATACAGAAGGAGTCATGGAGATGAGTAGAGTTGCTGCACACTTATAGCTCTGAAGCAAAGATTATTTAATATACAGTAGCAGAAGTAGAACAACCAACATTCGACAGACAACTGTCTTCGTCAGGATGAATGTGTATGAAACATACGTTATAGTATAATTGGGCTGCAGCGGAGGATAGACTCACCAGAACTCAATTCACCTTTTTATTTTTCAGATAGCTAATTTACTATAATTTTCTATAGTATAAAAACAAAAAAGAAACACCACCTCCCATATTAAAGTCCTGGCAACAGCTTCTATGAGTATCGGCTTCACCTTCAGCCATCACTATTGGGTTCAACTGTAAATACTCATGTTCACTACTTCTGTTTTATTACTCCTTTGAAATTTGAGAATCTCTTCTTTCCTGCTTCCACTTTCATGTTTTTCTGTTTTTTTTTCTACTCAAAACACACCTACTCTTCCTACTATTTGTACTCTACCATTCCCACTTTTACACATAAGAAACCAATAACTGTGCTGTCAGCAATACATACTTTTCTAGTTTACTATATATATAATATTCTATAGTATTAGAATATAATATATCCTTCTGCTGTTCATATGTCTGATATGACAAAGTTTAAACCATTTTTGCCTTTATTAGATGGTTCAAAGTAGAGAGATATGAAAGACTGGGGGATGACATGTGACAAGTGTCCTGGGCTGGGTTCAAACCCAGGATGTCATGCTGACATGGTGCGCACCTCAGACCACTGAGCCACCAGGACGTCCCTAAACCAGTTTATACAGCCACTACATTTACCGCGACATCACTGTATGTGATAATGTCCTTTATGAAAACAATGACAGCAGAGGTTTCTGCACATGCAGGCAGACGGGACTCCCACTGGGAGCCCACGGTGAGTACAAATGATCTCAGTGCGTCACTGTGCATTCAATATGAGGCACGCTCTCTGCAGGAGCTAAATGTATGGTCAATTCTTCATACAGGTTGAAATGCTGGAGAAATGTCGCATTATATATCATACATACTCACATACACACCCACTTTCTCAGTCATTCAGTCAGTTACTACACACACACAGATCATCAAACCTCAATTCAATTAAATTCCATTCAATGAGCTTTTATTGGCATGACATACACATACGTATGTATTGCCAAAATATACAACAACAAAACAACGAATACAACAAATGTAAGACAAGATGATAACATAAATTATACAGATTAGAGTCTTTTTTTTTACATTGAATATTTCTGCTTTCACACAACTGCACATACACTTACTAATTATTATAATACATACACACATCTCTCTCACACATACTGTACATACATGATGACTCTTGCTCATCCACTCTCTCATGCACACACTTAATGTCTCTCTCTCTCACTCACACACACTCCTCCACTCTATTTTTCTCTCTCTCACGCAGACACAAGCATTCACTTTCACACATACACCCACACTCTTCTATACACACACACACACACACACACACACACACACACACACACACACACCCGCTCTGTCTTTGAGTGTGTCAGAGAGGTGATTATTCATGGGAGGGAGATGGGGATGAGCAATCAGCGGCCAGCTCATTAATCACACTGGCTGCAGACCCTTAATCTCCTCCACAGGTACAGAGGAATCCTTCTCTGCCTCTCTCTCTCTCTCTCTCTCCCTCCGCTGCTTCACTCCAACTTTCCCCCCCTCTCTATCTCCAGCTCTCACTCTCTCTCTCTCCGTCTGTCTATACATACCTCCCCCCTGTTTTTCTTTTCACCCACCACCTCATTCTCTCTCTCTCAGACGCTTTGTTTGCATCTTTCTCTTTGTCCCTCTCTGAGTCTCTCGCCCTCTTGATATCTCTGTGACTCTCTGTCTCTTCCCCTTTCTGTCTCACTCTCTCCCTCTCTTTCTGTCGATAAATCTCTCTCTCTCTCTCCTCTGTCATTCTCCTTAAAAGTGCCTCAGCGCCTGCCTGTCTCTCATCTCGCTAACAAAGCCGTGATGGTACTTCTTCTCCGGTAGGGCCCTTACAGTAACTAGGCAGCGAACTAAGCCTTGTTAGGATCACAAAGAGAGGAGAGAGCAAGCCGGTGGAGGTAGCGGCGTATAGCGGTGGGGGAGACGAGCGTTTTTAAACAATCTCTTTCAAGCTGCATTAATAAGGCAGCGGCGGCGGTTCGGCAGGAGATCCGGCTCTGGGTGGGCTCCTTCAAGCAGCCGCATAAGCATTCACAAAACAATGTCAAGGATCCTTCACCTCACAGCAGCCGCAGCCTTGTTAGTAGAAACGGCGGCTGCTTTGTGTTGTTCCGTAGCTTATAGGGGGGAAAGTTGTGCTGTAGTGCGTCCCGATAAAGTAAGATCATCGAGGTGAGTTTACGGTGAGTGCCAGGATGTTTGATGAAAATGACTAGCGCTCACTTCTGTGAACAAAGAAACGAACGCGGATGGTTAAACTGCATTCCTGTCCTGCGTTCAGACGTGATGCTGTGAAGTGTAAAAGTTTGTTAGTAAAGCACCATTCCAAAAGAAAACATCATTGCAGGCATAGACTAGAAGTTACTTCCCCTTGTATCTGATGAGAGTCCCCATAACTGATGTGACAACACTCCTGCGCTTGATGCTTACGTACAAAAACAGCACTAAAAATAATATCGCTCAAGATGTGTACCGCACTCCTCCCGGAACCGCATGTTTCCCAGGCCATTTAAAGGGAACAATCGTCTCCCCCCCGCATTGTTTAATGGCCAATTTCGCCAGAACTGGCCGCCAACAACACAGAGCCCCATTTCTGAAGTGGGTGTTACCGCTAAGCACCTGAGCACACTGCAAAAGCGACGGTGGATTTAAACAGAGGACGAGGCTCAATAATGAAGCGGCATCAGTTTGGTAATGACAGGACACCGCTCTCTTTACTGTGTCATTCCGTTCCCTGAGGGCAGGAGCAAACCGTCGGGGGAAAGGACAGATTAATTGCCTGTCTGGAGGGTTCAGAGACATGTTTACCTAGATAGTGCACCTTGTGTGGCAGAGGAAGCTGAATTTAAAGGGGAAGTTCACAGAAAGTAACTTTTAGCTTGTCACCATATTCGGACTCACCCATTAAAAAAGCGGAGCTGCGTAGCTCATGTCCAGATCCGTCATTTGAGACAGAATCACTAACCTTTGCTGCAAAAGACCTTTTCATGCCGCAGACTCCATGTCACCACATGCTAATACAGTTTAAAGGAGAGTTACACCAAAACTGACTTTTAGTACCGTCTCTCTACTCTATTTCCCTCAAGTTTCCCAATATATATATTTTCGGTAATTTATGACGAGGTTTAGAGTTATGAGTTCTGAAGGTCAAGGAAACCGCAGCCCTCCTGGCATTATCAAATTGCACTGACTGGCTGGAAGAGAATTTGCGGGCAGTCGTGTTTTTACATGACATTTTTCTTTTAATATAGGTGCAGGAACATGACTGTGCATGAAGTTTCCTTTCAACCTTTTCCTTAAAAATGCCATAGGAATGCAATTTTCTTTGGTCTTGAAAACTCATAAGTGAAAAAAACCCTGTGACATTGTCTAGTTTTGCAGAATAATAACCTACAAGTCAATATTGGTCGTAATTCCCCTTTAAACTGTACTGGCATGTGGTAACATACAGGCATTAGCAGAATATGCTGCATGAAGCAAACAAGCGATCAATCTGACCATAAGCTATTGAAGAACTTTTAGTGTTTGAACTTGTATGCTCTAGACAGATAAAGAACACAGTTTTATCTTCTCAGTTTTGTAAAAGTCTCTATGCGATTACCAAAATAGCAGAAAATACAGTATCTGATAGGGTATACATACAGCAAAAGTGTATTGTGTTAGTGTTTGTTTGCAGGCAAAAACATGAAGTGGCTTCTATAATGTTGCTATATGTTTCTAGATGCACTCAAAAATATCAAGTCTAAAAAGAGGAGCGTGAAGAACAAATAAAGACCTTGCTCCAAAAATAGATACCCACCATTCAGAAGAAGAAAAAAAAACAGTGACACCTACTCTCTTTCAGTACAATCGTGTTCAACTCACAGCTAAAAAATATTATTAAGGATAACAACCGTCCTTAATAAATGTTACCAAAAAATATTCCGATCTTCACACCCTTGCTTTGATAAAACCAGAGAACATTCTAAGTTTGAAAGGCCAACAAAGTAGTCCTTCTTCCATTCCAAGTTGCTCTGAGAGGCTTAATGGAAACAAGCTGACAGTCGGGAGCTAATCTCCCATACTTCATTTGGCTGGATGAGACCCGATTCATTAAAGTAATACTCTCATCCGATAGCAGCCCAGGATCTCTGACAATCTGGATAATCTTTCATCCTTATGGAAAAAAAAAAAGAAAGAGAGACCCCCCCTTCCTCTCTCCATCTCTCTCCTCCCCACTCTCCCTCTCTCTTTCCTCCCTCCAGCCCTGCCTCTTATTATAAACTGCAGAGGCATCTTGTGACAGGGTTGGCTAAGTGGTCTTTCTCGTTTTAAAGCCCTTTCAGCCTGGTGGAGGAGGAGGGCAAGAGGGATTAGTGGCCTGCAGCAGAACTCTGCACTGCAGGAGCCACAGCTTGACCTGACCTGAGGGTCCGCCTGGCTACAGACAGAATGCACAATGAGATACACTCAGCATCTCTGTGTGTGTCTGTGTGTGTGTGTGTGTGCGAAGGCGTGTGTATGTTTATGTATATGCTTGTGTCTAGGCTTTTGTTGAAGAAGAATTCAGAAGATTCATGCAAAGTTGTACACACACACACACACACACAAAACAATGCTAGGAGAATGGAGGAGTAACCCAGAACCTTCATTTTCTTTCATTCAGCTCCCATGAGGACCGCTTACCGAAGAAGCCAATCCGAGGTTAAACGGGTCAATTGACTCTCGAGTCCAAAACGGTGTAATGGAGCAAACACAATGCCAGATATTCTGAATATTTTGTGTTTCAAGTGCAATACAATTTTGAGAGATGTTGATTGTTTTCGTTCTTGAGAGAGACGTCAAGGTCTGACAGCAAAAAGCGCAACAAAAGAAGTGAGCAAAAAAAACAGAGAAGCAAATAACAAAAATCTATATCTGTAGAAGTGGAGAAAAGAGACAAAGAAAGCATTGTGTAATTCTTTTTATCTGACTTCTAATGAAGTGCCGGAGTGTGTTAAACGCCCTATTTTTGCATAAATGTATGCGCTGATAAAATAGCATAGTGTTCTTTGGCCGCTAATAAGAGCCGTTTCACAGTGTGACAAAGTAAGAACACTTATCCAGCATTAGGCACCCGTGCGTGAAAGTTAGATATTTTAAGGTCACTAAGCGGCTTGCCCATAAAGTATATAAACTAGGTTGTCCATGTGAAGCATATATGTGTGTTAAACAATTTATTTTCCATGTAGTAATCCAGTGGTTCTTACAGAGAAGGCCATTGTGGAAACGCCCTTTCATCTATCCTGCACTGCTGCTGCAGACAGTTCATTCTTGAATGTTATACAGTAGAAACAAATTAGTATATATATATCTAAAGCAAGCTATTAACCAGACCAGTTCCTTGTATATCAGTAACACTTCCTTTCACAGTCGCCCTAAGTGCTAAGTACTAGCTACTATATCATAAGTTAAAAACATGTTAAGAATAGCAACTTCTAGTAATTATACTGTAGCTGTAAGTAGGTAAATACTTAGAAATCACTAGGGATGGGACGATATGCTTTTCTCGCAATATGATTTGATATGCAATATGGGGTTCACGATTGGATACAACCACGATATGATGTAATAACAACAAAGTCTGACTGTGCAGAATTATGTTTATTTCTGAGACACAAATCTGTGCAAGTAATATAATTTTGAGGGGAGAGTTTGTGAAATTGTGATGGTCAAGCTGTCTCATTTGTAATTACTGCAGCAGAATAAAATAGAGCTAATATCGCAATTCATTTTTCTGTCCCATGATATGGATTGTCGCATTTTTGTATTGCGATATATTGAATTTCGATATATTGTCCCATCCCTAGAAATCACAGGTGAATTACTTAACAAGCTCTCTGGTGTTACTCATCAGTTCATGTAACTGAAGTGTAGCTGTCACAGATTTAGGAAGGTGAAAGCCCAAATTTAACAGGATGAATCCTATAGGGAATTAGGCTACACTTTCTCTTCTACACCTTCTCTCTTACCCATCAATTCAAGGCAGATTCTTGTAGGTAGGCTATAAGGTTTAACAGCCCAAGTTTAATTTCTAAGTATTAAAGCTATGTAAATTACCTTTTCTTACTTAGTAATTCTTCATGGCTCTAACCACTTGGAAAAAGGTTTATTAAACTATGAAATAGTTTCTATGTAAATTGTGGGAATTATATCAACAATGACCTTGCAAAAACTCTGACAGACCACGTACTTTTCCTCTAGTTTCATGGTGCATTTTCTTTAATACTGGGTACTGGGTTGTTATAGGTCTGATTAAGTTTCATATTGTATTTGATCTTTGCTGAATGGCTACCATGTATTCATCAATGTATCATTAAGTATAAATATATTCAAATTTTCTCAAAAGTAAGGTGAAACTGGACTGTGAAAGAAAGTGTTGTTTATTCCCATGGAATCACCAGGTTCTCACCATATTGTTTCTAACTGGTTATTTCCTTTTCAATTCAATTAAGGCCAACACTACACCCGGACCTATTATTCTGAAATGTCCGCTTCAAATAGGATTGACCTTGTGTCCCAATTGATGAGAAGCCATTTGTCCCAACATGGCTCATCCCAACCAAAACATTAGTCTGTGTGTGTGTGTGTGCGTGAGTGTGTGTGTGTGTGTGTGTGTGTGTGTGTCTGTGTGTCTGTCAGGAACCGATACAGGTGCAGGAGCCTGGGTCTTGATGTGTAGCAGGATGTCAGATCACCTGAGGGATCACTGGGACTCATACACACACACACACACACACACACACACACACAAAGATACAGGTGCTAATGTGCGCTAACACACAAGTGTACATACATACACACACACACATAGCGGCATAGTATGGCGGCCACATGTCAGTGGCCTGTGAACCTGCCTGTCACCTTGACGTCACCACGGCGACGGCCGTCACAGATGTGGGGTGCAAGAGTGAATGAAAGAAGGAGTGGGGGAAACAGGGAAGGAGGGACGGGACAGATGGAGACGTGTGGCCCTCAAGAGCTGATGGGACTTGGAAGTAAATGAAGGGTGACAACACTCGTCCTCTCAGGCCCAGGTGGATTTCTGTTACTCTCACACAAGCGGAAACTGTTATGATGAAAGGCTCAGGCAGGAGGGAACCTGCTGCCGTGTGACGGAGGGAGATGGGGATCTCCAATCTGACCAATCTAGATGTTAGATTTTACATAAAAGGCACCTTCAAATGAGAGTGTGAAGGCTTGTATTACTGATCAGTTGTGATTTAGGGCCTGACTTGGTGAATGGAAGGGGTGTATATCTTTTAATAACAAAAACGCCAAGGTATACCTGTGCTGTAAAGACAACAAAAGAAGCAGGTCGTCTTTAGATGATGTAAAGTTTGTCTTTCATACATTTTTTAACTTATTTGTCCACGGAAGGTTTGCTGAGCACGTATGCTCTTTCTCAGCAACACTATACATCACATTCATACAGTTACACACGTTCACACCTGGGAGTCGCCCAGTGAAACCACAGTCCTCTGCTGCGGGCCGCTGAGCCGCTCGGCTGCAGCAGCTGGGTGAGCTGCCTTGCTGAAGGGCACCTTGACAGCAGAGGTTGAAGGAGCAGAGAGGGATTCACAAACCTGCTTCTCTAACCAGAAGCAGAATCAGGCTTTACTGGCCAAGTATGCAACACATACAAGGAATTTGACTCTGGTTAAAAGCCCCAGCTCTCTTCCTTACTTCCTTCCCACGCTAAAACATACATTCATATACAGTATATGCACATACAGCGACAATATATACACATACAGTGACATCAAAGTCCCTCGTAAAAGAGATTCTGAATCTCAAGTGGACTTCCTGGTTAAAGGTTAAATTAAAAAAAAAAAAAAAGTCATGCTGCTGCTGGCTCAATATAATATAATGTTGTTTAACACTTTATAATACTTATTAATAAATGCTGAATTATTTAACATTAGTCAAGATTTATTTTATTGTAAACTATCAAATAATTAGCATTCATTTTGTCTTTTAACAGTTTACCAAGGATTAGTAAATGATATAAATAATGTAAATAATGTTTTACAAAAAATGTTAATGATTAACCAATACTTTTTTTTAACCAGGATAGTAACAAACTGTTAATAAGTGGTAAGTAGTGGTATAGTATATAAGTATAAGTATGTCACATTCTGTCCATGTTATATAATGCTCCTAACTCGTTTGATACATTTCATAATATTCAGTATAATAACTTCATGTTACACTGGTTCAATCCACTGCTGGACACTCACCACACCTCCTCACAACCATAATGGAAGCCACAATGCCTGAATGCACATTGTGACTGAATGTTGAATGTGCATTTGTAGATTGAAATAGTTGAATATCTCTCTCTATATATATTTTGCATTGTATACAAGGTCCAATTGTCCCTGAAAGTTAAATAAAGACAATTCCTGTACATTTCTGTAAGTTCCAGGAATCCACACATATATAACTTTACAGTATGTCCATTTTACAGTTTGATCAAAATGCACTTTATTATTAATTAATTAATAATTCAAACACAATAATGAATTGACTTCTATTTAAATCTCTGAATGCAAACATCAGTATTCTATAGGCTACAAAACAACAGCAACAACAAATGTTTTTCCATTTATTCTGTTCATTATTTATATTGATAATGTTCTTCTGAACCACTGCCTGCGCTTCAATAACACTCATGTTGTCACAGCAGAAACCTTCATTACAATTTGGAAGAATATTAATTGACCAGTATAAAATATCTTTTCTTCTTGCTGTTACACCTTGCTAAAATGTGGGCTGATTAATTAGCAGAAAAGCAAATCAAACAGGCATAGTAACATGGTGCCATGATAACCACTAACAGGGTTTTTAAAAAGCTGCTGATGAGTTGATGAAGTTGATTAATTGCTCCATATTTTCCCCTGGAGTCCTCTCTCCCTCCCTCTCTCTCTCAGAGCAAGGAATTATGGGAGAATAAAGTTTGTCTGCTGCATGCACACGCTACACTACACTACTAAATTACCAGGGATCCTCCAAGCATGACAGGAGTTTTTAAAATAATTATGATTTTTTGAGTTTCAGGCTAAATTGCTGCATGCTTAATGATTAAACTATACGTGTCATAACACTTGCGGCACGGTGGCTCAGTGGTTTGCGCTGTTTGACCCCCGACCCCCCCGACCCCTGACCTTTCTGTGTGGAGCTTGCATGTTCTCCCCTTGTTCACATGGGGTTTCCTCCCACAGTCCAAAAACATGCAGGTTGGGTGGGTTGGAGACTAAATTGAGAATAAATTGCACTTTTAAATATACTCAGAGGTGTGATCAAGTCAGTCTCAAGTCTCTAGTCAAGTCGCAATTCTAAATGTAGATTACCAAGTCAAGTCAGAACAAATCAAGAGTCCAGTTTCAATTTAATATCTTAAAGAAAACAAATATAGGACTTTTCAGTGCAATATTGTTTTAACAGGATAAAAACGTAATAAACAAAAATACAAGTCAGAGTCAAGTCCTAAGTCACCAGAACCCAAGTCCAGTCTCAAGCAATTCAAATTGTGACTCGAGTCCAAGTCATGTGACTCGAGTCCCCTCCTACCCTCAAATAAATCGTCCATAGGTATAAATGTGTGTTATGCCATGTTCAGACAGCAGGCAAATCTGATTTGTTTTTCAAATCTGGTCTTCCAAGGATGACCATCCACGTTGTAATTTACAAGTGAGCAGATTGAATTTGTGTGTTTAGACAGTATGCTAATGTTTCCTGTCATTGTGACATTGTTGGCATAGTAACGACGTGCGCCTGCTGACTAAGGGCACGTTTTCTGTCCAGCAACTCTTGCTGCTGCAAAAAGCTAGCAACATAAAAGGTTTGCCATTACTTATTCTGACTGTTTTTATACATGCATTTTCTAGTGGTGGTGCAGAATGCCTTCATCACATGAGACAACGTTAACAACAAAGGAGGGCGGTATCTGCTGAGGAGGCAGCAAACCTCTTCATTTGTCCAGGTGCTGGTATTCTCTTGCTGGCTCTCCTCCATATTTGTTACTGTCTGCTCTTTTTGTCGCAAAGTGTGACAGGGGAAAAAACCACTTGAAATATGATCTGAGTGGTCAGACTGAGATGCGTTTGCAGAGATGCAATTTGAATCAGATTTCAAATCCGGACTGTCAACCTGTGTCCAGTGTCTCTCCCTGCCTTCCACCAAATGCATTCTGGGATTGGCAACAGCTCACTGCAAACCTGAATGTCATAACTCTATTATATGACATCAAGATATCCAGCTCAAAAGCTTATGAATTTCTTTCAAATGCTCAGTTCAACATCACATCAAGGGCTTCCATGAGCAGAGCCTGTATCTGGGATTCAGCCTGACGAACCAAAACAACGCTGCAACATCTTGGTACAAACAGCCTCTGCGTTGTAACCCTCAAGCCAGCTACACGCATGTTGTCTTAGAGCAGAAGACTGCGTTGAAGAGGAGCTTGTTGCCACAGGAGAAATACTGACACTCTGCTGGGAGCGTACAACGTTCAGCTGAGCTGGAGAATCAGACCGCACTCCTGTGAATACACTAATAGACTTCGGAGATTTGGGATTACCCGCTCCTCTCTCCTCTATCATTATCTTTTCCTTCTTTCGTACACACTTGCACTTCAAAATGTTTGAGGACTATTTCAGCTTCTTAAAACTGTCAAAGCCCCACTTTCAAGGTCTAGCAAACAAAAAACCCTGGGTTTGGAAATGCTTTGAAAAGCACTAAATGATTTTGGCTGCTGGTGTGTACAGTGACTGGTTGTACTGTAGGAATGTTTTGCTCTCCAACACATCATGTACGCTCATGCTCACTGTGCAAAAACTATTCCGAACGTCTTTCTAAAACACTAAAATAATCTGGCAGGTTTAATTTAGTTAGGTATTCTATCAAATCACTCCGCTGCCTTATAGGAAACGGTGACGTTTCCACTCAAGCAGTAGGGAAAGATCATATAAATAGCAATTCTCAGCTTGTACTTTTCTCACTGACAATGTTGCTATGGTTCAGCCGGAGACACTTACATCAAAGGACCATTTGGACCATTCATTGCAGCAAATGGTTATACAGTTGTATTTGGCAGAAAAAGGCTCTGATCCTGAGGATGCTTCCCAATGAATCTAAGAAGCATGCAAGAGATTCAAGGGAGTCGAGGCATAATAGACATACTGTATATCATTCAGTAATATGAAAACTATAACATACAGCCATACATGATTCAGAGATAGCTTGCACAAACTGTCCTGTGTACAGACAGTAGCAGGAGGAGGTTGGGTGAGAGTGAGAGTGTGAGCTGTCAGATTATAAAGACCGTCTCATTGACTTGTTTGAATGTGATTGGTGATTGAGAGTCAGCTGATACTGATCAGCTGATGTGCTGTTTGGATGAGACAGCTGATAGCCGATCAGCTAACATCGTGCACAACTTTAGCGTTCTGCCTGAACTATTTGTATAATTAATGGTAAAATTATGAACGTTCTGATGCATTCTATGGTTTTCATGCCTTATGAACGTGTGGAAATCACAAAACTAAAATCTGCCCTAAGCAAAACTGTTGAGATTTTTTTCAAGATGAAGAAGAAGAAGAAGTCAAGATGAAATGAAAAATGCCTTTTTAACCCTTTTAGATCACATCCCCGGTCATATTGTGCACCTATTTAACAATATATGCCAAAAAAAATACAAAAATTCAATTTCTTTGTATTCTTATATCAAAATTCAATCATGTTTTCTTCCTGTAAAACAAAATATGCGTAAGCATGCCCATAACCAATTTCAACCAATAATATCATGACATCCACCCATCAATCAGTCTTCAACTTTTAGCACACAGAGCTAAGATTCATTAGTTAGCTAGCTAGCAACAGCATGGTACTTCGGTGTGTCTTCGGGTGTTATGACACGCCCACTTTTCAACGTTCAAATCAAATTCCTCCCAACGTTATGTCCCGCCTGTCTTTCCTGTTTCACTCGGAAATACGTCACGATACGGAAGTTAGATACTCTCGAAATGCCGTTTCATCTCGACTTTATTCATCCAGGGAAACTCACGACACCTGGCTTCATTCACACAGTTCCACAAATTCACAACTCACTCACTTTCCCTACCCCTATTTTCCCACTTGGTCGAAGAATTCAAGCTGCTTCTCTAACCCCTGGGCTACTGCTGCCCCAAGTGTGTATAAAGACTCTGTATGAGGTGTGTATGAGGTCTCCCTTCTCCTTCCTATGTGCCCTTCCTCCTCCTTCCCCCCTTCCCTCCTAGCCCCGGCCCTGTCTTTGTGTTTTACCCACTCATATCTTTATCCTCTCTTTCTCCTCTCCCTCTCTGTCTCCCCTCTTTTGCCCTCCTCCCACTCCCTAAACTCTTCATCCCTCATCTCTCTTACTCTCCCCATCTTTCCCCTCCCTGCTTCTAGCTTTATCCCTCAGATGCCCCACACCCTTGTAAAACATCTGTAAACATGTGATTGTGTATTAGCTGCTCCTCTCTCTGTCCCCTACTCCCACTCCCTGTTTTCCTCATTGCCCTCCTGTTTCCTCCTCCCACCTCTGTGCTTCTCTAGACCTTGGTAAACATCTGTAAACATGTAATTGTGCATTACCTGCTCTTCACAATCTTTACGCCCTCTCTCTCTATCTGTCTGTCTCCCCTCTCCACCCTTTTGGCCTCCTCCCCAACCCAATTCTCCTCATCTTCCTCTCCCATCCTCCTCCCTTTGCATCTCTCCCTCTGCTGCCTTAGTCCCTGGTAAACATGTGTAAACAGGCAGCATCACCAGGTTAACATCCGTCTGTCTTTCCGCAGCTCCCTCCAGAGCCATTGAGGCAGATTAGTGTTGCTTCCAGCAGATTACCGCTTTCTCTGATCAATGCACACCCCGCCCTTCTGAATATGGAGAAACTACTAGACCCTGAGGTGTTTGTTGGGGCTTATAGTGTGTTTTTGTGTGTGACTTCTGCTGGAAGCCACCACATCTACTCACTTGGACTCTCGCTCCTTCCCTCCCCTCCCCTCCCTCTCTCTTTCATTCCCTTAAGAGATCCCAAGCGTTCGTTGTGTTGTTGTTTGTTGAGTTCAGCTCATCTTGAGGGCCAAGGACATCAGCAGTGGCCTCCGTTTGCTTCTACCGCACACAAACAAAGAGGGAAACACAACTCTTTTATTAAAACATAACATTATCAGTACAACCAAGCCATCTGGACCCACTCGCTGATGATTTACGCAGTACAGATGTTTGCCAGAAGAAAACAACGCTCCCTCCGATCGCATCTATGTGAAAAACTTCTTACTTTCACAAAAGAAAACGCTCATAATAGCCGGGTACCCAAAAGCCTAGGTTATCCATCCATGAGGGATTGCATCGCAGTTGTATTTTAACCTTGTTGCTGGATTGTTTTGTGTTCTGTGAGTCTGCTACCATATTCATTTTCTTTTTCCACAATGCCCTTTTCCCCCCTTTTCTAGCCCTTTTTTCTACTGTGTTTATCTCCTTTGTTCCGAAAGAACTTTTTCAAAGCTGATGACGGTGGATGCTGGAGGGGGTTTCGCAGAGAGGAGAGAGGAGACGAGAGGAGAAAGGAGAGCAATAGTACCACTCGCTTGCATACACACACACACACACACACACACAGACACACAGATAGACAAACACACATACGCGTGGACACACACTTGTTTGAAATTGCAGAGGGGTGTTAAAAGAAAAGAAAGAGAGAGAGAGAAAAAGAGAGGGGGGATTGTCCTACCAAAGAAGCAAGAGAAAGAGCAAATCAATGGAGGCATGATAATGAATTATTTCCTAGCCAGAGACGGAGTTAGAGGAGAGAGATAAAAGCAGACCACATGCTGCGATGCTAACAGCCTGGGGGCCGCTGCCTGTGAATTATGGTGCGTTGGAACACACTCGCTGCCCTCGGGACCCGCTGGTTGCAAAGGAAAAGGGAAAGAAGTAGAAGGCGAAAAAAAAGAGAAACAAGACAGCCGCGAAGAGGGAGACGAGGAAAGAAATGTCGGAAAGGGTAATAGGTCAAGCCAAAGCCCCTCCAGTCCCCACGAAGCATGGATTGACATCTCTATGGCTAATTAGAGAAGTAAAGATGAAATTAAACTCGTGGAAATGAAAGAGGGATAGATGGATGAGGGGAATGGAGGAGCGGGAGGGGGGGTGGAGGGTGGATGGGATTATTCAGCGTGTGTAATTATGAGAGATATTAGATGTCTGGAAGAACAGTGAGTGTGTCACCAATGAGAAGTCATGTCTTAATGATCCTCGGATGATGTTCCAGATGTACGATGAGATTTTACAAGCGTATTTTCCCCCTATTACATCGCGCCCTGCACTCGCGCCCTGAAAGGCCCAGACTGCTCCGCTGCTCTGAGCGGTTGAGACGAATGTATTACAAGTGCAATTTGTACTCCATTGGATCATGTTTAACATAGCCAAAGCAGACATTAGTCTAACTACTCTCTTTGTTCTTCCCTACAACAGACATCCAGCTGAGACCGGCCCAGTTTAGGCGGTAGATTTTGATGAAGCCTCTAAAACTAATAAGGGGTTACACAAAATATGTAAATATCTGCTTCTCTTTTTTAAAAAGAACTATTCAAATATTTTGTTGCAAATCCCAATCCATAGCCAATCCATCTGTTCTTGGTTGTAGCTGAGATTTTCCTGTATCTTTATTATACACGTAGCTCTGTCCCACCAGTCCTGCTGGTAACCTCGGCTGAACTCCTTATTTGACTAATTTACTTCTTGGCTCGAGAAACATTAAAGGAAAAAAATCTACCCTCGGATGCTCTCACAGTGTTATATATCATCAATCTGTGATGTTTAAAATGCTGCAGGAGTTATTTTGTGATTATTTTTTTGATGTACCCACATTCCCTCAACCTCGCTTGTCTACTTCAGTTAGCGATTTCCTACATTTCCCATAATGCCTTTCGACAACCCCCAGAGAACGGGGCCTGAACTCGTTACATCCAGCTGTTGGCTTTATATGTAAGTAGAGAGAGCAAAAGCAATAGTGATAGTAAGAGCAAGAGAGCAGGTTTTCAGAGTGGATTTTCCCTTTAACAAGCTCTTCCATTTCTGAGTAATTGGCCAATCTAATGGATAGCTGCTCTGTGGCTCTTGAGCTAATTTACTGATCCATATTAGTCACTGTGTAAACAAGTGCATGCTAATTGGTGGTGGGATGGTTAGAGAGACTGTCCCATAACCAAAGGATCACAGCTTTAGCTGATGTGTGTCCATTAACAGCCAGTGAGCAAGCCTTTGAATGCACTAAGGGCATGTTCACACTAAGCATGTTTCGAGCGGTTTATTCCAACTCTGGAGGGTTTACTACTTTAGTTTGGTTTGTTTGGGCAGGTCAGAACAATTCCATTCTGCACCAAATATCTGCACCTGGAAATGCGGGTATTGGTTCTCTTCCAAGAGAATTGCAGTCCAGTTCATTATAATGTAATGCACCTGGTTAAAAAAACAATTGAGGATAACACAAGAAACTCCAAGACTTATTTCCATTGTGGTCCTATAGTCCAAGAAGGCTGTATGGGCATGGCTGGCAGTTGAAACAGTGTCAATGAGTCAATATAACAATAAAAACAACAACAGACCAGTAATATACAAATACTATATGTCTTATATAATATAAACTATTCATAAATTCTACTGGTATGAACACCAGAGAAGGTAAATTATGGCAACAAGCACAGACACGTCCATCCTGCTTAGTTAAAGTCACAGGAACTGGAATCAGCTCCCAAAATTTCTAACCTCGCAGAATGGCAGTTTACCAAAAGTCTGTCTAATAATTACGCATCACATGTAATTGAGTAGTGCGAACCTAAACAAACCAACAAAACTGCAACAAAGTAAACTAACTGTCATGTTTAGGAAAACAAACTGTAGGTGTGATGGCACCCTAAGGAACACAGGAATACACTGCACCGCTGGACAAGCAGCGTACATGCCTAATCTGACAGATGTTTAGGAAGCTCGGATGTTTCTGTTGGGGGAATCATTAGAGAGAGCTTCATGGTGTCTCAGACGTCTTGTACATGGAGTGTGTTTGTAATACCATAACACAAATTGATGCCCCACCTCCTCCAGATCCCCTTTAGGGACTCTGCTTGTGTTTTCTCATTTGGATGCACACAGTAAATTATTGCCTCTCTGTGCACAAGAGCCTTAAGAGTGTAAACACTTATTTTGTGTGAAGACACCCTTCCTCCTGTCTTCCTCCTTTCTCTGATTTGGTTTTTCTCATCTTTGCTTTCCCTCTCCTCTCCTCTCTCTTCTCCTTTCCATTTCCTTGCCTTCCCTCTCCTCCTGGTAAGATGGCCGCCTGACTCAAATGTTTGCACTCTTTGCACTATGAAGTAAAATAGGCCTATATCTTGCATAAGAAACCTCTCATCCTTAATTTTTTATAGTGTGCAGGGTTCCTATCACTTACTATACCTCCTTCTCCTCCCTTCCTCCTCCCTCCTCTCCTCCTCTGTCCTCTCCTCCAGGGAATTAGCTGCACTGGCTAAGTGTTGCACAAAAGAAATGATTCCAAGATTAAAAAGGCAGCCACAGTTGCCATGGAGACTCGCTGGGCTTCTCTCACCATTGTATTCAGAACAGACAGCCGAATGACCACTGGCTGTAAGGTGTGCTGTGTGTGTGTGTGTATGTGTGTGCATGTGTGTGTGTGTGTGTGTACATGAGTGCCTGTATGTGTGAGGCCAAATTATGCAGATCCAAGAATTAAGTGGCTGCTGGCCGCATTAAAGAGGAGCTTCATCCAAGGAGGAGAGGCAGGAAGTGTTGGGTATTAGGTGGAGAAATGGATGGATGTAGTTAAGAGGAATTGGCTCAAAATGGGTGAAGGAAGGTGAGAGTTGAAGCCACGGAAGAGGAGACCAGATTGCATTAGAATACATTAGTGCACTTTAAGGTAATAATCCGATACACCTGCATATAAAGAAATGTACGTTTTTCTACCCTCTTTTGATATAACACAATAGTGATTCAACTTATAGCCAGATCATGGAAGCTTTTACATTTGCTGCTCTATTACATTTCCGGCAGCAGCAACAGCGGTTTGTTTGGAATAAGCAGAAGAAGAACTGGGTAGTTAGCATGAGCAGCGATAGCCACCATGGCTGAAGAGACAAAGAAAGGAGCGCCACCTACAGAAACTCAAACTTCATCGACAGAAAATCCAAGGAAAAAGACGTCACAGTACTGGACACGCTGTTTGATTGACAGGTGAACTCTGGGAAGTGCAGTGCAGAAACACCAAAGATGTTTTCTACAGGATTACTACTTTACTTTCCTCACTGAGGACATTTAATGTACATGCACACAAACACAAACACATTTACAACACTCATCACTCATTCCAGAAGCAAACCACCCATTAGATCACATAAAACAAGACGAGGTCAAAACCTAGTATATGGCTGAACCGTGTCCGTCTCCTCTCTCCGCCGCTGTCCTCTCCACCGCGCCCACGGCCCGCATTGATCCTCCCGATCCAAGCCCCGCTCGCTCTGGTACCCATCGGTGCCGAAAACGCCGTTCGCCGGACACCCGGTGACGCATCGGCGTCGGGACCCCCGCCGAAATCTCGGCCGGATCACCTGGAACAAATCGGCGCCCGGCTATCGGCACTGGCCGGCACCGTGCCCCCGGGAAACTCCGGGAAGTATCGGCAGTAAGCCCTCAGCGCGCCGAAACCTCCATGCTCGTCTGTGTCTCTCTCTCCGCCAACAGAACAGAGGGCTGTCAGTCTGGACTGAGCTCGCGCATATGCATCGAAATAAACGGCGATATGATATCATTGTATAGATTCTACTTTAGCTTCAGTTAGCTTCAGCTTACATGCATGATACTGGTCAGCCTGCTTACTGTGTGGGAGAAACGGGCTCCCGATCTCAGCGGAGAAACAAGATGGCGGAGAAAACGAAACTTAAATTTCTGGCTCTGTGATCCTATGATGTGCCACGTGCCACGGCCGACCAATGGTGTAACTTCATCACTCAGTCAGTCACTCAGTCAGTGAGTCAGTGAGTGACAGACATTCGCGTTTATAGGGCTGGCCCCGCTGTTGCGGTCCAGCCAACAAGCTAAGTGATTAAGATAAGCACAAACTGTGTAATGCACCATATCAGAGCTACGGGGCATTTTATCATACAACAGTCTCTCTCTCTCTTCCCTCTCCTCTGCCACAACAGTGTGGCATTGTTCTCCCTATATATGCTCCCCTTGGGTGATGTCATCCGTAGACATGGTATTTCTTTTGTTATGCAGATGACACACAGTTGTACCTCCCCGTTAAGCCCACTGACCTCAGTATGCTGAGTTCTCTACAGGATTGCCTGATTGATATAAAAAACTGGATGTTGATAAATTTTCTTCAGCTCAATTCTAATAAAACAGAAATCCTTGTTATTGGGTCCCAGCATATCACAAAACAAATACTGCCATCGACTGGTTACCTGTCACAACATATCAAGCCTCCAATCATGTTTTTATCACCTCAGAAATATTGCAAAAATAAGATCTATTTTCAATTTTAGAGATGCAGAAACTGTTGTACATGCTTTTATCTCCTCGCGCCTTGACTACTGCAACAGCCTTTTCTCCTGTCTTAATCAAAAAACTTTGAAACGACTACAGACTGAACAGAACTCAGCTGCCAGGCTTCTAACCAGAACTAAGAGGCAGGATCACATCACACCTGTTTTAGCCTCTTTACATTGGCTCCCTGTTTGTTTTAGGACTGATTTTAAGATCTTATTGATTACCTTTAAGGCTCTTCATGACCTGGCTCCAGATTCTATTTTAGACCTTTTAATCCCTTATGAACCTTTGCGTAGTTTGAGATCCTCGGCCAGAGGTCTTCTGTCCCTTCCAGTGTCCAGGCTGAAAACTAAAGGGGACAGAGCCTTTGCCATCAGGGCCCCGAGGCTCTGGGACGACCCGCCCGAGGAAATAAGGCTGTCTGAGTCAGTGTCTTCTTTCAAGTCTCTTGTTAAAACGTACTTTTATCGGAAAGCATTTCCTGATTTTACCTGAGCTGCCTCCTTATTTTACTTGATTTTAATTTGTTTTTAATTTCTTATTTTAATTTTTTTATTTTGTGTTTTTACTCCCTTTGTGTTTATAATGTGTCTATTTTTATGGCTTTTAGTTCATTCTAATCTCTCTGTGCTTCTAATGTGTTCTGTTTTTATTGTAAAGCACTTTGTAACCGTGTTTTGAAAGGTGCTATATAAATAAAGTTTATTATTATTATTATTCTTAAGAGGTGAGAGCAAAGCCTCAACAGTCCCTTACCTGTTACCGCAGCTACCTGACACTGGGTAATTACCCAGGAATGCAGCCGACACACGGAAAGTGCCAGAACGCCCCATATACACACTGGCAATTAGCTGTAAAGGTCCATTGAGCGGTAATGAGGCATCAGACACTAGCATGGGGAGAGTGGACAAGGGGAGAGGGAGAGGGAGAGAAGAGGAGGAGAAGAGAAGAGAAGAGAAGAGAAGAGAAAATAAGAGAAGAGAGGAAACAAGAGGAGATGAGAGGAGGAGAGAGGAGAGAGAAGCAGAGGAGGCAGGTGAGAGGAAAACAAAGGAGAGGAGAGATGGAGAAAAGATTGGGAGGGCGCAGTGGAGAGAAAATGGCGAGGAGCGGAGGAGAGGAGCGGCTGGGGGGAATGCTATTGTGAAAAGTGAGTGGGTGTGGAAGGAACCTCCACTCTGCAGTTCAAAGTCACTTTCTAGCAAGTGCTTAGCTGGAGGTCTCTCGCCCACTTGGCTGTCAGCGGACAACAGGCTTCCCTGGTACGAGTGATATCTGATCACAGCGAGATCATTTGTGCAGACAGAGGACAAACTCGAACAACGTGAAAGACCGAACCTCGGCGGGAACCACTGGGCAAGATACGATCATGCTGCGGCGGCGGCATCAGGTGCGTTCGGGTCACTTTGATTCCCTCGAGTCAAAATGTAAATTGAAGCTGTAATTTGAATAATAATGACAAAAATCTAGCTCTCAATCACTTCTTTATAGATTAGATTTAAGAAGCTTTTTTTTGGCAAAAGATGTGAGGTTTTGAAATTGAATTGTCCCTTATCCTGAATGGCATCGCCCAGCTGTACAACAACAAATGACGCTGTTTTGCATTTTGCTCGGAATAAAAGTTGAGTAACAGATAAAAACCATATAAAGTACAATCGTCCGCTGATGGACGGCGTCTTTGTTCTTTGTTAATTGACTGCGCCGGTGTTAATGTGGCCATTTGCATCTCTGATCGGGCTGCGATCTCCTTGTGATAAAGACGCCCTTCTGATGGGCTGGAGTGCTGCTGCTGTATCTCACACTGAAAACACACACACACACACACACACAAACACACACACACACACGCCCGCACACACTCCAGCCCTCTCCTCACCCTAAAAACCTTTTCACATTTCACTGACCCTGCCTGCTCTTTTTTCTGTTTCACCAGCCAGCCGATTACAAGAGTCACATCCTCTTTCCCCTCTTTTTCCACTTTGCTCCCCTTTTCTTCACCCACTTCTCCTACTGTCCTCTTCCCCCTCCTCCTCTTCTCCTCTCTCCTTCCTCCACTCGCTCCTCTTTTCCCTGCACCTTCCCTCTGTCGTTCTTCTCCCTTTCTCCTCCCTCTGATACATCACCTCTCTCTCCTCCTCCTCTTTTTCCAGTTCATTCTCTTTCCCCTCTTCCTCTTCTCCTCCTCCTCCTCATACACCTCCTCCTCTTCCTCCTACCATCTTCCTCCTCCCTCTCCTTGTCTGCCACTTCAGCCTCTTGATTAATTAGATCTGCAGAGCGGCTCTGCCAGTGCAGCTCAGTGTCTCCATATAATTCCACTATTAACAGGAGTCATGGAAAACAAATACACTCCCTGTGGAGGAAGAATGCTGAATGAAATAGAGAGAGAGAGAGAATTGAGAGAGGAAGAGCTGAAAGCGGGAGAAAGAGAGCAGAACAAAGTGAAAGCTAGCTTAGTGCTAGTTACATGCTTGGCAGCTGTGAGTGTCTTGGCAAATAATGTGATAAAAATCAAATGACCAATGGCTCACTACTGCAACTTAGCAACTAACAGGAAGCCCTACTACAGTAAGGCACACTTACAATGAGGGAATCCATCAAGCAATATGCAAAACCTAAATTACATAATCTAATGCTGTAAAATGATACAGCTTACCTTACGAGGAAATCACAGAACTTGAAATGAATCTTTTGCTAGCTAGCGAAATGCTTCCACAAGCAATTTGAATTGTAGAGAAACATGAAATGGAAAAAAATGCAATCTTCCAAAGCAACTGCACTGAAAAACAGCCACATCAGGAGCAGTAAACTACGGGCCTTCAGCTGGGCTATAAAGGTTAAAACAACAGGCGTTTCAGACATGCACAGTTCTACAAGGACCTAATGAAAAACCTACTGTCTCTTAGCAACATCAGCACATGCTTTATACTGTGGCAAGCAGAAGAGAGAGAGAAAGAGAAAACAGAGAGATTATGAATAGAGTGTGAGGACTTCCTACAGCGCTGTAATAACTATGAGAGAAAGCTATCTTCCTAAAGTCAAAATAATATGTAGGTTTTTTTTAAAAAAACCTGTCTGAATGGAAAAATTTTAATACATTCTGGAGAAAACAAGTTTGTCACACTGCAGCAAAATCTGTATTAACCTGCCACAACTTTTCCTTCCCCTCCCTTTTCATGATTGATTGATTACTATACTATTGAACCATTTGCTGTTATTGTCACATTGTCATGGTTGCTAACGGAATCTTTTTATAATCTGTTATTTGTTGTTTGTGCATTGGCAATTTTGTGTTTCACGCCAATAAAGCACCTTTGGATTGAATTGAGAGAGTCTTCACTTCCCCTCCCCTCTCTCCTCCTTCACTTTGCTTCCCATCTCTCCCTCTTAGCTTCCCACCATCTTCCTTCTGTCTTTCCACCTCCACCCTGCTGCTTTCTCTGTTTCCCGTCTCTTCCCGCTTTACTCCTGTGTTGCTTCCCCATGCTCTCCCTCAATTTACTGGGGTGAGGACTCAAAGTTTATCATCAAGTTTTAGGGAAATAAACAACCAAATGGGCCGACATGGGAGCAGCGCTCTGGGGCGCTGGTTTGAAATCACGCACATCGTTATTTCTTTCTTTCACCACATGCCTGTGGGTTTGTCATTCATGGCTGAAACACATCGCCGTTTTTGATTTTTTTCCACTTTCTTTCCAATTTTTCTACCTTACAAGTGTGCCTTGAACCCGGATTAGAGGCCCCAAAACACACACCGCCAGGTAAGATGGCTCTCTTTTCCACTTTATTTTCCATTATTTTTTTCAAGTTCAAGTTCAAGTTCAAGTTCAAGTTTTATTTGTCATATTATGTGCTTTTTGGTCAAAAAAAAGTTGAATATTTTGTTCTTGATCATATTCTTTGTACGCATTGACTATGTCTAACTCCAAGAGCTGTGGTAAAACTACTATAATGTATAGTAAATATATAATAGAGAAAACGAGCAAAACACATTCATTTTTCATTTTCTGCATTTAGCTGATTATCCAGAGCAACATACAATGAGTGGAACAGTTGAATACGTTTAAATTCCTAGACAGTCAACAGTACAGCAGCCAATAGTAAGGACTGCAAGTGCAAGAGAAACAAAACTCTGACGTTTTTTGTCAAGTAAACCTGATAATTTGTTGTTGTTTTCACGCTCCTGCTGCCTTTTCCACACCTCTCCTCTGCTTCCACTGTCTTCCCCCTTTACTTCTGTGTTGTTTTTCCATGCTGTCCTCCAATTTGCCGGGGTGAGGATACACGGTTTTGTCAAGGTTTATTCAACGCACATACAGAGCGCGTCTAACTCCGATATTATGTAGTCTATGGCAGGTATCTCCTACTGAACATTTGCAAGAGGTTACTCACCTTACATAATGTACATGCAGCCCATGTATCACCCCAGGGCGGCCCATGTAGCTTTATATACTTTAACACATGTATCCACAAAGGAGGTCTGACCTTGTGTGACTGTATATATTATATCTGCAGGCTGCGGCTATCTCTCAACAAGCCTGCTCACCTATCTGCTTCAGTGCTAATGCAATAGTCTGTAACTGCAGGGTTAATGTTTAATATCTATGCGCCAGTGCCCACAAGGCACATTCCTGTACATTCATTATTGCACAATTACAGTGGTTCTAATTGTGATTCTGATACACAGTGCATGTACAAGCCATCCACTGCTACACTATGCTAACACTGTAATATAAGATAGGGAACATAGCCCAGTGAAACCATACACCATTACCAAACCAGGACTGATTTCAAAGCCATTATAGTGTTATCTCTGCCTTGCAATATGCTCCATGGCCAAGACAGGGATTATTATTCATTTGTGCCATCCTGCTGTGGCACAGAACAAGAGGTCAATCATTCTCTGGCTGTACAGAGCTGCATGTAATATGAAGAGTTTCATCCCAAAATGATATATCCACAATTTGAATCAAACTGACACCTACTTCTAAAAAAACATTGCTGGTATGAAAGTACAGCACATTTACTATAAGCTAGGAGGCATCTTAAAACCTGTGTTTGCATGTTTTAAGGATAGAATCATCAGTGGCAAGTGAATCATCAGTGTTGCTTAAGTATTGACTGATGAATTACAGGTTACCACATTTTTCCAAAATAGTAAATATAGCAACTACAGAAGGTGAGGAGCGCTGCAATGGGTCCTCTGTGTAATGGAATGGGTGTCAATTCAGTAGGAAAGAACAAAAAAAATGGGGGAAAAAATCCATCAAGTAAATAATCAGTGTTTTGACTGATGAATTACCGGTAACTAGCTCTTCTTGCAGAGCTGTAATTTTATGAAATTGTCAGATAAATTCATTAATTCTAACATTCATTCATTCATTCATTCATTCTCTATCATACATGCTTATTCTAGAGACACAGGAATATTTGTCACATCTAATGACAGTGTGTTGTTACAGTGACCCCTCACCTACTTAATGTTACTTGTAACATTGGTATAGGAACTGGAGATTATTCTGCGGTTGCACTTACTGCAAGTCACTTGGGACAAGAGCACCAGCTAAATGCCTGACATATAAATGTAAATGTGATTGCCGACTCTCAGTGATTGCCGGTACTCTGAAATTATATCAATAACACTACGAAATCAAATCAAGCAGATCATAATATTCTTGAAATTGATCATAATTATAGCTTCGTACTCTTGGAGAGAGAAAGGGAGTGTTTAAGTAGAATCTACTTAACAGAGGTGCCAAAGCAGTAGAAGAAAGAGGTAAAGAGAGCTACATAAAACAACTTGCTGAGCTGGTAAAAGCCTGAATAAAGCAAAAAAATCAATATGAATGCAATCATGTTGGGAGTATTCTTGAAGCATATTCCACTCTATTCGATTTGTGGTTAAAAAAGCAGGAACAAATTTGGACAACAACAGAATAGAGCTGTGCAGAGTGGTGTGCTTGTCAAGGTTTATACGTTAAATAAGGCAAGGACACAAAGGAGGGAAAAACACAATCAAGTTTTCTTAACAATGCAGAAGTTCAGCGACTGTGAGGCCAGCGCTGGAACTAGAGTTGTCTTTGTGGGAAGCAGCCAAACTGTTCTGATTCAGACATCAAAAGCTGTAGAGCAGAAAGAAAGAAAGAGAGGAGATCTATGTGAATTGAACCAGGATTGATGCACGCTGTTCCCAAATCAGCTCATTGAGTTGTTTAGCTCCTCAAAACTTGACAAAAGCTTGTATTTTCAAACACAAGTCACCTGACAGTGGCTTATCCACCAGCACATTATACCTTCAAACAGCATTCACATCATTTAGCTCTATAATTTGAATTCTATTGCTATGCTTTTGCCCATATTGTAAATTTCCACTCGGCTAAACACACCTGTGATTCCTGGCTGCTCTGCTTCCCAGACCGCTCACTGGGGAGTGGGGAGGGGGCACCGACTGCATCCCAGGAACCCATACATGCACGCTTGGCACACATGTACATACACACACATACACACACACACAGAAACTCACCCACACGCAGAAACACATGCACGCACGCACAGCCACAAACACACACTCGATTCACCACCATCAACATTATCCAGAACACCAGATGCGGCACTCAAAAATAACTGCTCCCCCTTGGTGTCTTCTTCTCTGCATCCCAACAGTTAACCTTGAGCATCGTCTGATCAATAGCTTGTTTTATTAGTCCCAGCCCACTCCTTCACCTGCTTGTCAAACATAAAGCACCTCGACAAACGCGGCCTACAGCCCTGCAGGCGGGCCTGTAGGTAGATAAAGACCATGCGACGCCAAGCTCACAGCCAACCTGCAACGTGAAGGGAGTGTAACTGAATAATAACAGGTTCGGTTCCCACTAAAACCAGTCATTAGGAAGCTAAATGACTGGTGAGGCTTAATAGACCTGCAAGAGCCTCCAAAATGGCCACCTGCCACCTGCTAACCGCATGATTTATCAACTTTAACGGATTTTATCACCAATTTGGATTTCAGATCTAGGTTATTTCATTGTATTGTGAATTACTGATGGAAAGGCATATATAAGAGAGGAAGATAGGAGTGAAATAAAAAGGGTTACGAACAGGAGGTGAAAAAAAAAAAATGGGAATGGAGGGTTGCCATGACGTCCAGCAGTTTTGATGCTGATTCCACAGTCCCATTACTGGCGGACTTGGTGATTATTGGTCTTAATAAGGTGGAACCAGCCAGTGCTCTCAGCTGCCACTCAGCCTAAACCACAAAGGCCATTACGGCAGCTCCAGATGCTATAATCACGGCTGGATCTGGGCACATGGGCTAGTGTGGAATTATCAGGTTATCTGTAGCTGAACCGCTTTTATCCTGACGCTGATGGCCGCTGTAGAGAGGTGGCTGACTGGATGGGAGGGAGAGAGGGGACAACGGGTTCAAGAGAGTGGTGGAAGTCGGGTGCTTCTTAGTTGAAAAAGCCACAGATGACCTATGTGCTCTACTGTATGTCCCCTAAGGCAAATAAATGGCCTTAAAGGTGTTAATATGGACAGTTTTAGCAGAAAAGGTGCAAAATGGGTACCTACTTTTAGCAGAAACCGTCCAGATGTATACCTTTTTTTTTTTTAGTAGAAAAGGTTTTAATAACTACATGTATCAACAAATTTATCAGCAAAATTCAATTATGTAGCTTTTTTTTTTGTACAACTAAGCAGGAAGTGTATGATGGACATAGTTTTACAGAATAAGATAGCACAGCCTCAGGGACTAAAGACACTTCTTTGTATCTTTTTTTTCTGCACAGGGAAGAGGAAGAGGAGGATGAGGAGGAAAATCGGGAAGACGAAAAGTGAATAGGAGAGCGGTAAAAGAGCAAAGCGGACTCACGGAAAGCCGTGTAGAACTCATGCAGGCTGAGGTGCCCGTCGTTGTTGTAGTCGTCGTAGCGCAGCAGGTCCTGCATGGTGCACTCCAGCAGGCTGTCCTCCAGGTGCTCCTTCATAGAGATCTAGCGCACACACACACACACACACACACACACAAAATGCGTTAAATCATACAGCAGCACAAAGCAAACAATCTTTTGAAAAAAAAACGTGTGGGGAAAATGTGGGAAAGCTAGGTGATAAAGGCAATTAACATATACAGCTACATAAGTCTCACATCTTATCATAGCCTTTACTTTATCTTTTTTTCCCTCCCTTCATCTTTCTCTTTTTATTCTACATTATCTACTATAAGATAGAACCAAATTATGCACCTTCAGTAGAACTTTAAATCTGACCTTTTAAAGGAGAGATACCGTACCATTTAAATGTTCCTCTAACAGCTAAGAGCAGCGTGATCAGCATTCGTGAATATAAACAACTCTCTCTTAGAGCACTAAATGGAAGAATCAAATTATCTCCCATGTCATAAAACTGTAGGATTGCTGACATATTTAGGTCTATGAGTGACTAAAGTAATAATCTGTGATATTTTCATTTCAATAAATGTCCATTTTGCTACTCTTTATCACTTATTGATATAACACAATAGTGATTCAACCCATACCCAGTTCATGAAAGCTTTAGTTTAGTTTACTTTGATTCATTTGCATATATATAAAACATAAATAAATAAATAAAATAAAAAACCAAACCAAAAAAAGAAAGGGAAAGAAATGTACATGTGCAGGTGAGATAAAATGAGCTTATATCAAAACCTCACCAAGGTTATACTAATTATACATAGAACGTTTATTTTAAGTAGTTACAATAGTAGTTAAGTAGTTACAAGCAGTTACAGTAGTTAGCTTTCTCAGTAGCTGTTCTAAACTCTGTGTCTGGTAGGTCTTTCCTAGGAAAAACTTAGCAACAGTGATTTGTTTGGATCTGTACAGAAGAAGTACCGACAGCAATATTTGACTGAGGAGTGAAGTCTGATCTCTGGGAAGTGCAGAGCAAAAACACCACAGCAACGCCCGCTTATCACCAGAGACGTCGCCAAAATCAGAGCTTAATGAGCCCAAGAGCTTTAATGGACACTTGTTTTCCTGCACTTTACCAGCTCCTCTAAGTGCTGCACGGAGCGGCCCAGCACTCTGCACTGAAGTGAGTATGCTTTGCACGCTCAGACTGTCACATCGATGCACGGCCCGAGGCTGCTCCACTGACACGGCTGAAAGATTGACTTTGTGAACCAATAAAATGTTTGTTTAAAGTCTGAATGAATCATTTAACCGTTAAAAAATGTTATTCTTATGGCCTAGGGCAGCTTGATCAGTATTTGTGAATAAGAACAGCTCTCACCTAAAGCTTCAAACCAGAGAAACAATTGATGTCATATTATAGTATGTATATATGATGTAGTATGGTATATAACATGTATATGATGTTATGTTAAGCCCTTGGAGACTTGCTTGTGATAAAGGCCTATATAAATAAATACGACTAGACTAGACTAAAGGTAAATATGTGACATCATATCGTCAATATATAGCTTTGGGCTGCTCCGATGAAGCCAACATTGACTTTGTGGACTAATAAAAAGCTTGTTTAAGGTCTTTTGAGTGACATGAACACCACGCCATTTAACCGTACTGAAATCTTAGTCACACACCCTAGGCTCTGTAATTAGATGGAAACTGCAGGAAACTAGAGAATCAACACAACTGCTTTGAGAGACTGATTTTATGGACTCATATATTGTTCATTTATTTGAAGACTATGATGTCATGTGAATACCACATCATCTTAAGGGGGGGGGGGTTAATTCCAAAATGTTGTATATCCATTTTGGAAAAGTATACTGCGGCTGTCCGTTGACTTGGAAACTGACTTGGTGGACTCACACAATCCACAAGGAGTCAAAAAGTCTAGTGCAACTTCTAGTGCGATTTTTCCACTTGACTTTAAGCTCATTTTCCTTGCCACCACATCAGTAGCTGAGAGAGAAGTAAAAAAAAAAAAAAAAAATAAGCAAAGCTACCCAAGTTTATATATAAAGGATGGATTTAAAAGCGAGAGAGTTGGAATTCAGGGGCCCCATGCTTGCCTTTGCCTAGGGCCCCAAAATCATTATGTCCGCCCCTGACAGTTACCTCTCCCTGCTATTTGGGGCTGCTAATGTGCAAAGTAGCTTAGTGCAGCTTGTAGTGATGCGCAGGTCAGATGGTGTCGGATTAGTTGCCAATCAACTATATTAAACTGACTTCCAAATTGTATACATATACTTTCTGGCACTCATTGTATTGTTCTATGTGGCAAACCCCACCCATGTGGCATCAAAGTAGGAAAGTAGGAAGTATTTGTAAAAACCCTTTTACAAAAGTCTGATCATGGTATTGGCTATGAAAGACTGACAAAAACAGGCTGAAAGGTTTTGGAGCTCAGTCAGTCTCAAAGTCTCAGGAAGAAACCAATTCTGAATCAGGAGTTCAGTCAATGAAGAGCCTCAGAGGCAGAGAGCAGGTCAATATTGGAGTTTACTCACCTAAAGTGAGCAAGGCAGGTGTATCAAAATGCACAAATTCTTCAGATCAATGGACCTTTCTAAAGGAGACTGCTGACTCATGCTGAAGGTTTTGAACGATAACAATGAATGAGATACAAACAAACTTGCTTTTCTTTGAGTAAGACAGATAATGGCAGTGTTCTTGCTATCGCTGCCCATATCAGTACAACTTGTGTATGTGAATACCTACAGCTTGTATAGGATAGCTGTCTGCACTGTGATTTAAGCCTGACTAAGGTTTTGGACTGCGAGAAACCCCTGAAAAAAACCACATAAAACTATTAGGCTAAGTAGGAGATAAGTTACATGTTAATTTGAATTCCTTCAGCCATAATTTCCAGACCTGAAAATGTATCCCTACCCTCTTTCATCTTGTCCAATTCATTCTCCACAGAGCCGCACATGTGACATGGCAGATTAAGGGATGTGACAAACTCTTTTCTCTTGTTTCTGCCTACAGGAGACTGTAGCCAGTATTCACTGATACAGACTGATCTGTCCTTGGGCATATGAATAACATATTTCAAAGCTGAAGCACAGCGACTTTCCCCTCTAAGGCCATCTGTGAAAAAAAGATAGACCCCAAACTGGAGACGGTCCTGATTGATGGCATTTAGGGTGCTTTCACACCAGCCTTGTTTAGTCTGTTTGAATCGAACCCCGGAGCGTTTACCCCCTTGGTTCGGATCATTTGGGGTGGTGTGAACACCCTAATTGAACCCTGGTGCGGACCAAATAACCGCTCTCTGGTCCACCTCGAAGAGGTGGTCTCAGGCCGCTTCCAAGTGAACTGTGGAGCGGTTCATTTCTGGTGAGAACACCATTCGAACCAATCTCAGGAAGTGAACCATTTAATCTGAATTTTATTGGTTAAAAACGTCTTCACATCCTGTTTTGGTGACTGGTGAAACTAGCGTTTGCATGGATCAACTTTTTGGGATTTTTGCATGATTGCAATCGTCAGCTCTATAGTTTGGAATGGACCAACTTACCTCACTCGTCCAGTATGGCAAATGCCAACAAGTCGTGGTAGGATCTTATCAGAGCCAGCCTTCTTCTGTGATAAGATTGTCTGATTGCAGCGTCTTCCTCAAAATGTCCGTATTATTAAATGATTTATTATTATTTTATTCTTGACAGCCGTTCATATGCGTAATCCTCTAGAGTGTCCATGATATAAGATATAGTATAGGCAGAAGTTGCGAGGGTTTTGTTGTATGTTTACCAAATTACCGGAGCCAATTTACCGGAGATTTTTTTTTATTGGGGGCGGGGCGGGGCGGGGCAGGGTGGGGGAGGGCGGTTAGACAAACAAAAAACTAATGATAATATGATGCCCCATTGTTATTGCCATACAGCATCAATCAGTTCTACTATCTACTATGGAAATTTGCACTTTACGTCATTCCTGACGTGTGCCATATGCTGTCACCATTACGCGATGCCAAATGCCAAAAACTGTGTCCCTCTCATCATTACGCAATGCCAAATGCGCAACGTGCATGTCCCGTTAACTGTCATCACACATTGCCAGTTGCTAAATACGTAACCTACAGCCAAGAAAACCAACACAGTAAATATGTAAAAAGCACAGCCCAGCAAAAAGTCATGAAAATAACCTTCATCCGACGCAGTGGACGCACACGACGCGCCCGATGTACAACATACCCAACGCACACACACATTCTTATAATTTCAGCCGTCAAAAAATCTCTGGGAAATTAATTTTTCCATCCCGGGAGACTGAGGCTAATTACCGGAGTCTCCTGGTTAATCCGGGAGGGTTGGCAACCCCATCTGGACCGTTTGATTTTTGTGAAAGTGAACCGAACCAGCTGAAAAACAAAACAATGTATCATTCTTGCATCAGGTGCGAACCAAGGAAGCGAACTATCAGGTGTGAAAACGCCCTTAAGAATATTTTCGTCATGAAATTTATCTTTGAATTCGAAGACAATGGAGTAGAAGCGCTGCTGGGTTTTTGTGGTGATCACATACAGGTGCTCTTTGGATACTTCAGGTGTACTGTGCTTATTCCATCTTGTGAAGGGCTCATTGCATGAGTGGAATATGGTTTCAATAAAAAATGTAAAATGCAAGTCTCCTTCAAAAACGATCCAAGGCACACTGTAGGGTTTGTGCAAAATGTCATAGCGTAATCAACATTCTTTGTGCGGATGGCATTTTTATGTTCTGCAACTCGGTCTTTTAGTCTTCTTTTTGTTCGTCCTACATAGAAACAACCACAGGGGCACTCCAATCTATAAACAACATGATATGATTTGATATGTGCGAGATGTGCTCCCATCTTGAAAATGATTGATTTTCACAACATTATCACAATGATTGCAACTCCCACATTTAAAAGTTCCACGGGGCTTTTGTAGCCAGGTTGTTGGTGTGGGTGGGGGAAGACAGCTCCGTACCACCTCGTCTCTCAGGGTCGGTGCGCGTCTGAATGAGAACATAGGACTTAGCTCTGAAGTGATTTTTCCACTGTATTTCTTTTGTATCCTCGTTCAGTGAAGCGGTTCGCCATGTCTGTAGCCTTGTCCACAAACTCTTCCTCTGTGTCACATATACGTCTTAGTCGTTGGAACTGGCCAAATGGAATGTTGTCTATAAGAGTCTTTGGATGGAAACTATCGGCCCGTAAGATTGTATTTCGATCAGTGGCTTTTCGATCTGTTTTTGTGATTTTCACATCTAGGAAATTGAATTCCTTTTTGCTGTATTCCAAAGATAGTTTCAGGCTCTTATTGGTATTGTTCAAATATTTATGAAATTCAAGTACTACATGTTCTTCACATTGCATAAAGAATATTAGATTGTCTATGTAGCGTCCAAACCATTTTATTTTGTCCAAGTAGGGGTTGGATGAGCTCCAAATGAATTTCTCCTCCCACACTCCTAGAAACAGGTTGGCATAGGAGGGTGCGTAGGTCACGCCCATTGCTGTGCCTCGCGACTGTCTGTACAGCTGTTCCTGGAAGAGAAATACATTATTCTCCAATGTCCATCTTGTGAGTTCAACGATAAAATCTGTCGGGGGAACTGGCTCATCTCTCATTTGTAGGAAATGTTGCATAGCTTGTAAACCTTCTTTATGATCTATGTTTGTGTACAATGATTCCACATCCATTGTAATCATGTTTGCATCTCCGATGTTTTTTATTTCATCAATTTTGTTTAACACTTGGGTAGTGTCCTGAATGTAAGACTGTAGGTTTGGAACAAAAGGTTTGATATGGTGGTCAATGAATTTTGAAATTGGTTCCAGAGTTGAGCCATTTCCACTGATGATAGGTCCGCCTGGTGGATTTGACAGATTTTTATGAATCTTTGGCAACATGTAGAAACAAGGCAGTCTAGGATTTTTTTCTAGTAGGAAAGCATACTCTTTCTCTGTAATCCAGTATTCTGCTTTTGCCTGATTCAGCATTTCCATCAGTTGACATTGCAGGTCCTCCAATGGATTTGTGTCGATGGGAGAATAGTAATGCGTGTCATTCAGTTGTCTGTGTGCTTCTTGGACATACTGAGTTCTTCCCCAAACGACCACGCCCCCTCCTTTGTCAGCACTCTTTACGATGACATCATCATTGCTCATTAGCCAATTAATGGCCTGTGATTCCCCTTTGTTGAGGTTGAATCTAGTTGATCGTTTGTCACTCTGGAAAAGTTTTTCTACATCAAGAGATACTGTTTTAGTGAAAGCGTTAAGACAAGCATTGTTACTGATGGGAAAAAAAGTCGATCTGGGTTTGAATGAGTATATTTGACTTTGTTGAGTGTAGTTCCCTGGATTTTGGTTATACCAGACTCTAAGATGCAGACTTCTGACCCCCGGTCTCTGTGTTTGTCCTCCTCTGTTGTGTTGTCCCGTTCTTTTTCCTCCTCCCCCTCCTCGTTTTTCGTTTCGATTGGGTCGGGGGTGTCGGTACTGTAAAAAATCAATCTCGTCTCCAGAGTTTGTTGCGTTGGTGGGATTATCGTCCTCATGATCCTCATCACTAGTGGGGAGGTTGAATGAGACAGAACGAACTCTTTTGTTCTTATGAGGGGGTCGGGTAGATCTATGAGTCCATGTATACACATCGCCCTCCTTGTAATCATTTTGATCCCTTCGGAATTTGGCCAGTTTGTCCCGTTTCAATAAATGTGTTAGTTTCTCCATCTCCTCTTTTAGTTTGTTCTCAAATAGAAGTTTTTGTGGATCAATGGAATCTATTATTGATTTGATTTCATTTATTTCTGATTGTAGGTCAGCTTTCTGTTGAATTCATCTTTGAATTCCTTTGATCATTATTTCGCTGAAACAGAATTTATGAATTCCTACAGGATGAGAATGTCTTTTCTAAAGGTTTCCTGGCAACGTATCAACATTAATAATTGCCGGCCGTGATTGATCAAAATCTTCAATCAGCGCTGAGCCACCAGAGAGAAGGATTTTTATTATGTATTTTCTTTTCTGCTCCTAGAACTGGGCCAAAAAGCGCTGAATCTTTTCAATTTTAAGTGGGCATTTGAAACTTCAGTGAGATGACAAAAGATGAAATACTGGAGCATTTTTGAATATTTGGCTGTAACTTTTGATTTTGAACTTTTGATGAGCTTGTTTGTGTGTTGTCAAAATATTTTCTCTCATAAACTGAAGATCTACAACACCATTAAAAATGTTATGGAATAAAACTATAATCCATTAGTTGATTTACTCTCCCTGTTGTACTCAGTAGTGTGTGACTAACATGGTTCATTGCATTCTGGCAGAAGGCGTCGTGATCATGCCATGGGTCGGGATGAGTCTAATTAACACCCATCGCTGAAGCCCATTTCCTGATACCAGATGATGCCCACAATAATCTAATTCCCTCACCCTGGAAATGTCCACACCAATCCCCTTTACACCCCCTCCTATTCCCTATCAGACCTCGGTCAGATAACCTCGGGAAATACTTTTCATTGTTTCTTTTAGCCAATTTAGGTGCTGCATAGGTGGGGTTTAATATGTATTTAGTATGTACAATGTAAGTAAATCCATACTCTTTCCCATACCTCCCACTCTGAAGACTACGTAAGTGTTAAAATTGTCGGCAGCAGCTCCCATAACCCCAAATTGTTTATATTGTATTTTTTTTTACTTGCATTGCTTTTAATGTTTTTACTATTCTTATTCTTTCTACTGTTTTTATTGCACATTTTATATTCTATATGCATGCTTATATTCTATTTTTTCCCTGCTGAATCCTATTACTTTTACTGCAGCAACAACCATGAGAGTTTCAGTTTATCTTTATCTTTAACTTTATCTTCAACACATAGGACAAAACAGTCAACAATCATAAGAAAGTCAGTTGAAGAATTGAAAGAATTGAAGGTCAATCTATTATACTTTTCAACTAAATTAAATCCGATTCTAGTCCCTGTAACTTTAGCTAAGCATGATGGACTTGTCCGTGGTAGCTGTCGTAATTTCCCTTCTCTAGTGTTCATACCAGTTGGAACAGATGAAGAAATAGCTGAATATGAGCATCAGTCCAGAATGCAGTTTGGTTAGGTTTTCCAAGCATGAGTAAGTGCTGGTTATCAGATGTCATCCATCTCCTTATACCCATAAAACCGTCCGTATTGGGTTTGTTTTCTGTTGTTGGTACGATTACAAACCGCACCACAGTTGCCTCAGTGCGGTTATTTGGTGCCACCTGAGTTCGAATGCCATTGATCTCACCTGCCTAAATAAACACGCTTGGTATAAACGCACCCTAAGAGACGACACTACAGAACCTGCAAAACTTTTAATTGAGAGGAGTGCATATCTCTTCCTTGTTCATCTATCCTGTTTATCAATCAATCCACCCATTCATCCATCCATACAGCTATTTAGTTATGCGGTCATCAAGCCATCCGACCTTGATACCCACCTTTTCCAGCTCATCGCTGACCAGCCGGCCATCCTGGTTCACATCCAGGTATTTGAACATGGTGTCCACCAGCGCTCTCTTCTGCTCCATGTCTCTCTGCTGGCTCTGCTCTCCGCTGCTCAGGACCTTCGGCTGCATGTCCAGCAGCATGCTCTTCAGCCTGTTGTACTCCGACATGGTGCATGCATCGCCTGGAACAGCAAACACACACACACACACACACACACACACACACACACACACACACACACACAGGGAAGAAAGGACATTCAATTAACCTCAATTACACAAGCTGAAGCCTTTGGATTGCAGCTGAAAATTGGCTTTAATTGTGTTTGTGTGTTTTATACAGAGAAGAGAGAAAGAGGGCAAGAGAGAGAGAGAGAGAAACAGGGACAGAGGCCAGGAGCAAGTGTGTGTGTGTGTGTGTGTGTGTGTGTGTTTACTCATTTAAAACTGTAAGTTTTTTTTCATGTTTACATAATTTGTCTGACAGCTTTTCGGTGCAGGGGGTCCAATTAATTACGAGTAATCCTTGAATCCACATGAAAACAAAAGGTAAACATCCTCATTTAGACCCTCTCAAGCTTCTTGTCCTCTTTTGCTGTGGGATTAGAGCTCATGTATCAAACTAGACCGGGCGTCAAGCTCCTGACTCTCCGCGCGGCTCTGCCTCTGATGAGGATGTGCAGAGGAAAGAGAGACCGCAAATTAATCAAGGGCAGCGCTGAGTGTTTATTCTTTACACTTGAAATCAAAAATTATGCAAAACACGTCCGCCACATGCTGCGAGGGACTTGATACGAACGGAGAGCGGGCGAGCAAACGAGCGCAAGAGACAGAGGAAGAGAGGGAGAAGATGAGAGCAGCCTCCCTTCTCCCCCTCTTCTTCCTCCCTCCCGTCTCCCTCCTCTCCTCGGCTCCACCTGGGCCTGATGGCAGCGTGCGAGAGAGGAGGTTGACAGGAGGGCGGCAGGGAGCGAGTCCTACGTGAACATCTGAGGCAGGGTGACGAGAGAACAAAATATGAAAAGCTCGCAAATATGAATAAGTCATTAGGCGACGTCCTCCCGATCGCCGCAGAGCGTAAGACCCCCCTCTGTGAGGAGCGGGGCGTGGGTCTCCTTGCCTAATCTCCTTTGACAACGCAACATCTATCAAAGCTAATGAACACAAAGTGAGAGGACAAGATGAACCCAACAGAAAGAGACTAGAAGTACAGCCCCAGCTCCCCTGTTTGGTCCCAAACTCATGGCAGTGGCTGACTGGTGTCCAGCCCCTATGAATCTCAGTCTTCAGCACTTTTTGGATTTGCATGGCCCTAACCCATAACCCATAACCCAACCCTTTGTCAGTTATCAAAATCTTTGACCAATCAAGGTAGCAAAGCAGGACAGGACAATAAAAATGGGATTTGGCAGTCCAATTTCTTTAGCCACCAGAGGAGCAAGCAGGTAAATCAAGCTCTTGCCAAAACCAGTGGGAAGAGCCGTGAAGACATCCTGACCTCTTAGGAAAGCTTTTAAACATGCAGATTTTTCCTGTTTTAATTCATCAAAGCCATTACGTTTTTTAAGGCGAAATCGCTAAATCAAGCTTGCTATCATCCTTTGCCGGCGCTGCCATTTTGCTAGTTGTTGTCGCGCTCTGTAACGCTCGCATAAGTAGGTTTGTCCCGCCTACATCGACCATCAAATCATGTTTGTCGGACAGTATCTGTCTGAATTACCTGCCGGTGGATAGGCTTGCAGCCAGACTCCTATGAATCGTCATGCAAATTCAAAAAGTGCTAAAGACTGCGATTCACGGGGGCTGGACGCCAGGCCAGGGCAGTGGGGAGCGCTGCCTGGAAATATCACGGTTGTTAGCACAGCTGTCACTGCAGGGAAGTCAACAAGGGTTCAACCAGGCCATAGAGGGAAGAGACCGTCTCCTGCTGCGGTACTGTATGTTACAGTGCGTATTAAACATGCACATATTTTCATGCTTATGCATATGTAGGCACATATACACACACACACACACACACACACAGACGCACACACAGGCTTTCTTGATGATTAAAATGCCTTCCCGTCTCCTCAAAGAAACACTCAGGGTGACCGGTGATAAAGTCCTCAACAACCTCTAAGACCACACACTCTCCACCCAGAAAAAGAGATGTGTCATTTTCATCACAACTACCTGACTGATGACTTAAAATGATGTCCTTGGAGAGAGAGAGAGAGTACAGACTTGCACTTGTGTCGGCACTTCTACTGTTATAGCAATTGTAAACGTTCCTCTTTTTGCATACTTTCTCCTCTAATGCTCTCCTGTTGCTCCACTGCTAAGAGGAATTCAGTGTGAAATGAAAACTGCAGCACTTAAAGGAAAAATCCGCCCTCGCATACTCTAACACTGATAGATATCATCAATCTGCGATGTTCAATACATCCCAGGAGTTATTTTGTGATGAAGCGTTGTGATTTACTTTTTTGGTGTACACACTTTACCTCAACCTGCCTCTTCTACTTCGTCTTCAGTAAGTGATTTCCTACCTTTCCCAGAATGACTTATGCCAACCCCCAGAGAAATGGGTCTGAACATTTTGCTTTGAATCAAAGGTGGGTGTATGGGCATATAAATATAGCTGGCTAGCCGACTCGTTCCTGAACACTGGGGCGTGTCTATGATGCTCAAAATGCAACATGTCTTGTGGCTGCATTGCATTCTGGTCTATTGAGGCTCTTGTTGGAGAAAGTGGTTTCTCTGCCTCTTCGACCATTGATTTCTCCCTGTATGATTGTTGAAAAACGGTCAGTGTAAAATGGAGAGTCTAGAAAGAAGCCCTTGCTGTTTTATTCTGAGCGATTGACACCAAAACCGGTTTACCGTTGATGTTTTAGACAGTTGAAAGTTACTCTCCTATTAAACTCCATTGTAGCTGCATCTACGCTTGGCTAGTTATCCTCTGGAACAAGAAAAATACCACAGCAAACAACAAAATGTGCCCAGAAATGCAAGGTACATCACCAAAAGCTGTTTTTCTAACAGTGTTAAAGTGTTTTAGCGTGGACTTTTCCTTTAAACAAGACATATGCAGGGATTCCGAAATGTATGTATACATACATGTAGGCAGATATGCGTGTGTCTATCCATTGCTTTCATAAGGTCAAGATTATTTTAAGGCTGTCGTAAACAAATTTTTATGCCATCTCTGCTTTATTGGATTGCATACAGGCGAGAGTGACAGCAGATATGGGAAACAGACTAGCGTTCATTGAGGTTTGATTTCTTTAAAGAACAAAGGAGACAAAGGGGATGACATGCAGAAAAGCTGGATTCAAACTCACAATGTTGTGAGTACCTGGCATGCACTTTAGCCCGATGAGCAACCAGGACGCTGCATACAGAGGAATTTTAAAGCTTTAGCCCCTTCATACATTCATTTAGTGGTGGATCAATCACTGAGGAACCTGAAAGGGAGATGGGAGGGGCATCTAATTTGTAGTTTTCAGATTGGGTAATGAATCTATCAAGGGAGCGATGACATGTTTTGTTCGGAGGGAGAGGTCAGCGGTGATAACGGGATAAGTTATCATAGCAAGCCATTAATCCAAAAATCCTGAATCATCTCCTCTTTTATTCCCCCTGCCTAGAAGGATCGCATGGCCTTTCACACACTCGCATATACTCGGCATGTGACGCACAACACACACACACACGCAGACACACATACAGTGCACACATGCATACGTAAGCACAGACGCCCCCCAAAGAAACACACACCGAGAGACACGCACTTGTAAACCTTATATCTATTACACATGAAGACACGCACACACACACCACACAACACACTTTTCTGCTAGCTGGCAGTCAAGTCAAGGTCTTGGCTAAATCCCTGTTCAATGTTATTCCTGCGAGGGGAATGAGGCGTGAGATGGATCAGACATGAGGGATCATCACCTAGCTGTCATCCCTGTCCCTGTTCTGGAAGGACAGAAATAAATTAACACCCCCACATTGATTTACATCTTGTCATATATAGAGAGAACAATCCCTTCTTTGCTCAGACTAACTCTGCCCCCACAAATGTCTGCACTGAGGAAAAGATTAAGGAAGAAAGAAAAAAAAAAAAACGTTCTACTTGGAAAGTTACTTTTTCCCTGATAATGGCTTGTGACAGTGACAGAAGACGCAGCCACTGCAGGAACTGAACCTGTGACCTTCCGGTTACAAGACGCTCTCTTTTCAAGGCGCGAAAAGTAAGTGAGTTTTACTGTTCCATGGCACAAAATGACCATAATGTACCTGCAGGGAGTTGAGAGAGTTGTTGATCAATACCAATGACTCAGTGATTGCTTTGCCAAGTGCTGCGATTTCTTCAAAACTCACTTTCTGGCCCGTACTCCGTTTTGGATTAACCCTGTTCCACTGCTCACCAATAGAGACCGATAAAGATAATAGATTACTTATGGTGCATTCCATTGTACTCGGAACTCTGAAAAAAAAAAAAGACTTGCAACAGAACGGTCGTTCAAGTCGGAATTCCCAGTCGGAAATTCGGGCAAGATCCATCCCATTGCATCAATTTGTACTCAAATTTACTCGATTTGTAATTTTTGTGTTATGAAAATGTGTAATAACAACTTTGTAGTTTCACTTCGATTGACTAATTCGGTTGGCAAAAGGGCGTTGAGTCCATGTTTTCCCGAGCAGACGCACTGGAGCGCATTTAGATCGGAAGTCAGGAATTCCAACTCGGAACTTTCGACTTCCAATGGAATGCAGCATTAATGCCCCTTTAACCAGTAGGTGTTGATTAGACCCTTTAAACAGTAGGGTGTACTGCTTATCCAAGTTCACCCTCTATCCTCTGTCCTCTGTCCACACTGAGACGGTGAATGTTACAGCTGGAAACAGTGAGTCACTCTCTCTCTCCCTCCTGCACGGAGCGAACGTCCTTTGATTCTGTCTGTTTCGTTCTGCTGAGCGCAGCAGCCGCAGCAGTGGCAGAGAAATATCTGTCTGTATTACAGCGCATCCACCCCTGACTCTAACGCTGTTTTATTGTTCTAGAGGGACTAGGACTCTCTTTATTGCCCGTTTGAAATGTTAGCTGCTTAAGTGAGTGATCCGAAGCGGCTCGCACCATGGATGCCCAATGTCCCGGAGACGGAGCTCCTCTCCGCCGCTCAAAACATTCTCCGAGCTCACTCTTTATAAATGTCAGGGAGGGGAAAACAAACGGAAAGGAGAAGAAATGCGAGAAGAAAGTTCCCATCCTGCTGCGGGGGATGCAAGTAGATAAGAGTACATGAAGTCAGAGGCATTTATAGGGGCTGTATCTCCGAGTTATATATAAAAGGCCAAAAAACAAAGTACACAAAATGCGGTGTCGACCTGCGTGAGTGTATATCTGAGGATGTATGTGCAGATTTTTTTTCACAGCATAAATTTAGCATATTATACCTGTGCTAGCACATTGCAGGGTTGGTAATGCATATAAACTTATTTGAAGTGGGTCCACTTCCACTTCAGTGCAATACAACTTGAAAAAAACGGTCTTACATCTAATTCAGACATGCATGAATCCAAAAACCTACAAATTTCTACTTTTTACTGGATGGACCCTTGGCTCCGGTGAAAAGAGGGAGGGAAGGGAAATCCAAAGCATCAATCCTTCAGATGATGAAACCTCCCTACAATGCCCTCAAGGACGTAAAAGCGCTCTGTGTTAAATTTATGTCTGTCTGACCTCCTCTGGGTGAAATGATGGGATTATTTACTGCCATGCCGTCTGTGTGCCGCTAATATGCGACGGTGATGGACCTCCCTCACAGATAATTATGAATATGATGGACACTCTCCGCTCCTGAGGGCAACAAGGTCTGAGAGAGCCAAGCCAATCTTGGAAGAGTCTTGTATTGCGTAATCTCCGTCGGCAGCTGTTTGAATCGGCATACTGTGTGCATAATAGTCCGTCCAGGTCTTCCTCTGTGATTATTGGGACTGAAAACACTTGAACTTGCGGCTTTTTATATTTAAATATTTTGTATATTTAAATTGTAAGGCATTTTCATTATTTCATTAGTTATTTGCATGAGGAGGACTGATGGAAACTGCAAGTCACTGGACAATGTTGCAAAGATCTGCTTGTTAAACTAAGTGCTGTGATTAGACCTGATACTGCAGAGTTAAAATACTCCTGTAGTCCTTGTCTTTTATGTGGTTAAAGGTCGATGATTAAGAAAAAGGAAATTGTTAGTTGAAAAAAATGCAAACACTATAATAACCAATCTCAAATTTCTGGAGGGTTTGGAACAAAGATAAAAGCATGAAATAAGCATAACATGAATGTATGAGTCATGTGATCTCATTCTAACATTTAAGTTGTATATCCTTTTATATAGCTTATTATTCCTTGTTTTTCCCCTGTAAACTCTAGTGTTCTTATCATCATTATTATTATTCCTGACATGTTTATCTTTAGGAACCACAGCATTAGAATGAATAACGATGGTTGACCATGACTGAAGCTTGGAGAGTTGGTTTATACAACATACTGTAATTGCCGTCGTCACGATGCTTGCCACAGTAACACATTAACTGTACCTGTTTGTGTACTAAAAATAACTCCTTCTTGGAATCACTCATCGCCTCTAAATGCATGGTGGGAACGGAGCTGTTTGAAAGAGGTTTTACATACAGCAGCAACACCCGAGAGGGCATTCATTACTGTGATGATCGGTATACGGAAAGAACGTGGCACAGCAGAGTTTTAATGACTGGCAACCAATGCATGTGTAATGTGTATACATAAAAATAAAGCAGGTAAAAGCAAGCAAGATAGTTAATTAACTCCCTAGAGATATAAGATTTAGCATAGCAATGAGAAATGCTTGCTTGTTACTTGGACTAATCATAAACTACCCATTGTATGATATAAGGCGATCTGCCAGATAGTGGGGGCTGGAGAAACTATAGATTGGCTGATGTTGGATTTCCCTTCTTTAGACAGTCTAAACCAAACCACCCCCAAACACACACACACACACACACACTACCGCGACTACGCAAAGAAGAAGCTGCTATAAGCGAACAACTTGTGTCATGTTGTAAACACCATTTAAAAAATTCCCATCACACCACTTGAGCAGCCTTGCAGTCTGTTGTTGTACATCAGCGAGCAGAGATTCATCTGTTGGCTCATGTCACTGTCTTTGTTTTTGTTTTTTTTTGTTTTTTTTCTTGCCGAGCGAAGTCGTGATGATGTTCTGAGAAATCACACAGGAAAGACACGACAGAAGTGCCTGAGTGAGTGCACATGTATGTGTGTGTACATGTTTGTCAATACTGTGAAGTAAAACAAGGAAAGACATGAGAAACAATAGTCTGTATGCACATTTTGAGATGATCTACACTACCAGTCAAAAGTTTGGACACACCTGATTGAATGTACTATGTTTTTCATCATCTTAAAGCCATTTTGATCGAAAGGCTTATGCTTAAATGCTTGAAATTTGTTTCTTAGACAAATATAAATAGTGAAGTTGATGCCTATGTATGAATTTCTTTCCAAAGCCTTTGCCTTTCCATCAAGGCAAAGGGCGGCTACTTTAAAGAATCTAAAATATAAGAGAGTTTTGATTTGTTTAACACTTTTTTTTGCCACCGCATAATTCCATCTGGTTATTTTATAGTTTTGATGTCTTTACTATTATTCTAAAATGTGGAAAATAGTAAAAATACAGAAAAATGTGGTGTGTCCAAACTTTTGACTGTTAGTGTATAGCGTTCCTACCATTTAGATGGGGAAACACGTCATGCAATACGTATCACCTTTGGCTGAGAGCCCAACAAGCTCGCTGTCTAGATTCACATACCATATGGGACTGTTCTTGGCAACTGTGTTATTGATAGCGTGGGCAATAATCCCACATTACAAGAGCTAAAAAGTGATGATTCACAGTTTAAAGTGAATCCCCCATTCCTCTCCTAATACATAACTCTCGCAGGTTTAAAATGACGCCACTAGATTTACTGAGTACAGGCATGCTGTCGCCCAGTTTGCCTCACCATACATTCAGCAGAGTGGATCAGTGTGTGCTTGGGAAGTCTTATCAGAGTCTGTGCAGCTTGGCACTCGCTAAATGAGAAACCCATTGCAACACCAAAGTTATTGGCAAAGCAGTGAAGGAGAAATAGTACAGTAGCATCCAGTGCCTGCCTGTCTGTCTGCATGCCTATCGTCAAGACCTGGCTTCTCAAACTGCACATCAGCACTATACACATCAGCCCTATATCTCTTCCTCGCTTTCCCTCTGTGTCTGACTCTCTTTCACTCGCACTTTCTCACTCCCACAGAGAATCTCGTCAGTCTGAAGAAGAGTATACTGATAGTGTGCTGCCGGATCGATGGCTTTCAAGCCAGCTGCTGTAAAACAACTGGGTGAGGCGTCTGAAGACGGAGGGTGCGATCACGCCTACGGTTTGTGTTCTTCGGTGCAAACCATATAGTGGAAAAGTTGACTTTGTTGCGTTCTTGTATTTGGTTCGTTTAGGTTCACACTGTTTAATTATGAGCAAACTAGGGCTTGTAAACAAAAGTTACAGGGATTTACAAGTAGCTTGTTTTGGTAATCTGTCATCCTGCGGGGTTGGAGATTTTGGCGGTGGCATCGAAATAAATCAACAAAACACATGATGGACTGGAATGATTGCCTGCACTCTTTGCTGTAATTCATTTTTTCTGGTGTACGTACCAGTTAAAATAGAGCTCCGTCTCCTTATACTTGTAAAAATAGAAGTTTTAGAGTCATTTTCTGTCGGTTTGGATTATGTTCTGACTCCTAACGAATTGCACCACAGTTCGCTTGGAAGAGGGCCAAAACTCACCACCCCAATTTGAATGTCTCTGTTCTCACCTGCCCAAACAAACCCATCCAAAGGAATAAACGCTCCAGTGTTCGAATAAACATGCTCGGTGTAAATGGACTCTAAGAAAGAAAACATCTCAGATTTCCACTGGGCTTTCTTGCAATATTGGATGATAAAGAATCGAGAACAAAAACCCTGTCACGTATTCAGCACTGTCCTAAAACCATTACAAATCTATTTTCCACCGAAACGTACCATAACCACAGTCTGTGCAATTTATTATTTCCTGCTTTTTTTTGTTTTTCATGCTCAGTAACACAATATGTGGTCTCTCACAAATTGCAGGCCAGTCAAACAGCAAATCACTCTCTACCCACATGTGGTTTTGGACATAACAGTAGCAGGGAGCTGCCTAATGGAGAGTCAAGCGGCTTTGAGAGTCATGAACTGTACGGTGACCTCCGTGAACCCTAAAGCAAGTAAAAAGAACCCACGCTGTTCAGTTCGGGGTCAGCAACAACGCAAAAAACAATAGAAGTCTCTTTGGTATCTGGCACAGACTGAATATAAACACAGTTGCACTTGCACCCTCTGCCCTGGTGAAGCGGATTTAGTGAAAGAAAATAATTACCAAGCCCCCCGCTCCTGCTAATAGATTGAGACTGGGAACAAGCTCAGGCGTTGATTACATTTTTAGCATCCATCTTCCTCTCTCCCCTACACCTGCAGTGTAAGCTACAGTAATCTCAAGGCCTTTCACAGCCCTTGCCGGGGCCTGCAAGCTGCTGCCTGATGATCCCAGGGGTATACAGGTTTTAAATTGCCTGGATATGGGAACTGGAGGAGATGGCTGCCTTTGGCTGTACGCGGCCTAACTGAACCCCATTGACGACAGAGGGACCCTGGACCAACATCCGACATTAGCCTGCCCGAATACCGCAGTGACCTTGTGGGGAAAGTTTCAGAGGCGCTGAGAGAAAGGACGATTTTAACTAACTCAGAGTGGGAGGTGGGCTGAAAGTTATTAAACAAGTTTCTCGGGGGTAGGACCCTGCAATGTAAACTCTTTAGCAAATGTGTCATTTTCAACCCAGAGGTATGTCCAGCTGAGGACAACATACTTTGGTGTTAGTTTTCAAGGTTTTCTTCTTGGGTGTTTTTCCTTGTATGCATTGAGGGTCTGTGTGGAATAGGTAGGCTGTGTGTCTTGCTAAAATCTGCTTTTGTGTGTCTTGTGCTCTTCCTTATGTTTGTCTTATATCATTCTGTTCTGGTTGATTGTTGATCAGGTAGATCAGTTAGATCCTCCTAGTGCTTTGAGACATGCATGTGATAAAAAGCTGTATAAATAACCAAACTTGAACTTGAGTTTTCACCAAGAAATGCAGTAAAAACAACATTGAGTTGCTATTAACATATTGTGTTGTAAAGTAATAGAAATGTATGTTGTCGGAAAACAAGACATCTTTGTTTGAGTTTGAGTTACTGTACAGTTAAATGCAATGCCACATTTCAAAGACATACTAATCAACAAGGACAGAAGCAAAGGATTCTGGGCACTCGTGTGTTCTTTGTAGTCGGCTGCCATCTTCACATCATCTTCACTGCCCCAAAATCATCTTCTTGCAAATGAGAACAGACACTAGTCAAGGCTCACAAATTCCTGCCACAAGATAGCAAGCTAGTCAAATTTCCATTCCTCCTGTCCATGGCCTCGGTCGTCAGCGTCACCGGACCTCATTACAAAAGTCAGGAAGATCAAAGATCTCAAAACATTTGCTACAGCGACAATTCATTAAAATGGGCTTGATGGATTTTGAAGAGCAAAGGAATAGGACTGGAAGAAGAGAGGAGAATCCAATTTAGAAAGAACCACATAAGTGTGTGCGCGCAGATGAAACTTTCCACTCTCACAGAAATCTTAGAAGGGAATATAGAAGACCGAAAAAGTAGGAGAATATCTTCAAATGGCAATAATCAAGGCTGAAATAATTGGGATGGATGACGTCCTCGCTCTATCATTGGCTATGATCAAGTAGTTGGCAGGTGAAAGTGATTAGTTTCACATGCGTACGTGCAGCGGCAGAATACTGACGTGGAAAACAACGAGAAAAGAGGAGGGAGAAGACAGAGAGATGTATGATGAGAACGACTCTTTTATTCTTTCATGGCCTCCTCCGTCAGAGAAGAAGAAGAGCCGTCCCTTTTATCTCAGAGTTTTTGTCTTTCATCTAAATTCTGTCTGTGAATGTTTGCCGTAAAGAAGACTCTTCATCTCGTTTCTTTCTCTCTCTTCTCCGGGTCACAACATCGCTTCGGCGGCAGGAAGCTACAGTATTTTGTGTAGGAGTCTCCTTTGACATATTTCTCATGTTAATGTGGCAGCTTCGACACCTAGTATAACTACCCTCATGCATATCAACCTGCGCTGAGAGTGCAATGATGACACTGAAGCGCAATATCATTAATACTTCTCAGTTTACCAGACTCAGATTTTCGACAGGGTTCTTTGTCAAAGGGAGGAAAACTTTACGCACTTTTTCACTGTTTTAAAAAAAAAAAAAGATTCTTCATCTAACACTTGGATTGGATTGAGAAATGAATAACATTTCCATATGTTTGAAGCAGAAAAATTGGTGGGTACAGAAAATGGTGATGCGTCCCCCTACTTTATTCTTTTATTTAAAATCAAAATATTCATCGTATTAGCAATCATGCCAGGCCTAAACCCACTGCGAGGCATAAAGGGAAAATTAATTTAGTCTCTGATGTTTTCCCAAGAGGCAAGATGAATTGGTTGGCAATATTTGAGTCTCTACACCCATATAATAGCAACGGTGTTTTCATTACCATCAGATGAAGCAATCATAGGGAGCTAATTTCAACTTTGTTTGATGACATCCCTCAATTATCATGTGTACCTTTCCCCCTGAGCTAATGAGAGACAATGCAATCAGTTGACAATGTGGCTATTTATTTCCCCACCGATAATTACACAACAGTCATTTGCATGTGAGTACATGAAGGTAAAGATATTCTGGCACTGCTTTTCCTTCTTTAATTTCATTAAAATGTCATTGGGGAGCAACTGTATCTGACTGCACCTTCGAATGGAAAGCTGTGGGCCTGCGTTCACCTTGCAAAATGAATTTACTTATTATCAATTAGGAGTGTTGTTTTTATTGTTTCATATCATATATCATATCATATCATATTATATATTTTATTCAGTTGAACATGATTTAAACTAAAATAGTGGTTCTTCGGTTCCGTAAATTGAGTTTTAACTGAATGGGTGGAAATGTTTGAAATAAACAAAGATAGCCGTGTTTCTTCTTATTTTATCATTCTTTCTTTGTTGGCACGGACGTTTCGGCTATGAAGACGTACCAAAACGACTTTACTGCTAGATTTAGTGACTTTTAAGAACTCCCTGGTTCTTAAAGCGACAAATCTAGCTACTTAAACCTAGCTACTAAAAAAAGGGATGTACAGATTTACTCAAGACCTTAAATAAATGACAAATATTAAAAGCTCTAATGGCCTTTTTGCTATGAGAGAGAGAAACTGAATCAATGTAAAGTCTCATTTCCTTCAAGAACACACAAAATTCAGGCTTTCTGTTAGCTGTGGCAAATATCGTGATATGAAAATAAACGTTTGACGTCTTCTAGCGACTCTTTGAGCAGCCAATAGCTGCTTCCCTTGGAAGAGAGTTGGTCACACTCAATCTGCAGCTAGAGCGCATCTTTATTGCTTGGCTAATATAACATGAATTTTAAAACGGCTAATATAGATTAAACAACTTTAGTGGAGCGTGTATTATTTCTCCATCTCGTATAATAGAACAGAAAACTGCTGCGTTAAGAGTTGTGAGACGGGCAATCATGAAAAGTGAGCTTTAATATTCGAAATCACATTCCTTTATGGTTAATGACTTCACATTTTCCTCGCCATACTCCATGCTCCATGTCCCAATCTGCTTGATGAGAGGAGGGAAAATAAATAAATCAAACAGAACAAGAAGTCAATGAGTGCATTTGACTGCACTGCATACCCGATTGGTCGCCCCAGGGTGCATTGGCAGCGGTGGATTGATATTGACTCATTAGAGGTTTACAACTGGAGTCCTTGAGCCACCTCTCCCTCTGGCAGCAGGTAGAAATAGTAGAAGTGCAGGCCATTAACCAGAAAACAGAACTAATGAAGGGAGAAATTAACAAAACACAAACAAATAAAACATGTTTTTCTGAATTCACTGTCTGGCTTCCTCTGATATGGCTTCCCTGTTAGCGCTGTTCCCTCGATTCATTATGTGTAGCTATCTGGGTCACACACATCCGCAACCGTCGGGGTGAGTCGTCATGACAAAAAAAAAAAAAAAAAAAAAATTACCAGAAACATGTTTTGTCAAAGTTGCTGTTAATAATGAGGTGACCTGGATGGACTGTGTGAGTTATTCAGACCTCACCGGCTCCACACTATTTATAGAAATGACCACAGTGCAATCGTGGAGCAGGTGAATTTATCATTGGGGCTGGGCAGTTAAAAAACATGTACCCCATTTCAACTCTTTGTCCCTTCAGAGAATTGCTTCTAAAAAAGAAAAAAGAAAAAACAGCCTGGTGACTTTTCAGTGCCGCTGCATGTGAAACCTTTTTTCAGCTGTGTTCATCGTGAATTCATCTGCTACAGCGGACCATCAGGGACGGACGGCTTTCAGACGCTGCGGTTTCCTAACAGTGGGAGCCGGTCCTTTATAGCGAGCGGCTTGTCAGCTGGAGTGGCATGTTTCAAAGCCGGGGATCTACAGCCATTTAAATACCCATTGGCTCGCTGGCCTCTCAGGATCCTGGGCCAAGCCTCCGTATCCCTCCCCCTCCTCGCCGAACACTGTCACTCATCACACACAAATCCGAGACGAGCTGTCTCTGAGCTCCGGCATGTTGATGTTTTTAAAGGCATGTCGTACCGGGCAATCCTCGTATACATTTCACCTCCAGTCCAGTGTGGTAGTTTTATTTTTTTCCCCATTACACTTCACAGACTACATAATAAGAGAGACAGTTGAGAGAGACAGAGTTAAATAGAGAGAAACAATTAGATTACATTCATAAAGCAGACCTACTTGCTTAATCCAGAATAATCCCGAAATATCAGATTTTTTTCAATTACTTTTTGTATCCATTCTAGGATGGAACAATGGAAGGATGAACCAATATGAACTGACAGCGATGTCAAAAAGACAACTGAGTACCAATAGCAAAAGATGCGATATTCATCTCTGCACCTACACTTCTTCTGCTCTCTACACAATTGGCCATTTCACTCAAAACTATTTGTAACACATTTCGGTTACAGTATGCACCTTTGAGTTTTGACTGAATTGAGTCGTCTCCCCAAATACTGATCAAGTTTCGCTTTTTTCCCCATTGTTGTGTCACATCGTCCTCCATGCTAAAACTGGCTCAGACAAGCAGTGGAGGACGCCAAAATTTTGACAATTGTCTCAGATGAATGATGTAAGGTTTGTTTATTGTCATGGCAACGCTGACGAATTCCAATTTGAGTGTACAAGTCGCATGCAGGACACGTGCTTCGATATCCGATTTTGTTCCACATATCCATGTAGTCCAATTGAAAAAATGAGACTTCATGAAGGTTTTCACACTGATCAGAAACCTTCAGATCTGTGTCACATGTGAGAGGAAAAAAAGTCAGATTTCAGCTGCAGTGTGATCGCAGCCGAAGAGACAGAGACAAACTGAGACGGACGTGCAAAAACAAAAACCCCAAATAACAAGAATCAACTTAAAGAATGGGAGAATTAACAGCCAAAACACATCAAAATATGGGGAAGTGGAGGAGATGTAGGTCAGAAACTGTATGGAGCAGCGTTTTGCCCTGGAGCTACACGCAGCGCAGCCTCTCTGCTGATCCACTCCCGCTTGTACCAGCCACTAATTTGAGAGCATTAGGGAGACACAGTTCATCAACGTACCTCCTTTAATTAACAAAGCCCCTGATGAAAAAAAAAAAAAAGTACTTGCTCACACTTGTGGGTAAGCTCAATTTGTCTAGATTAATGAAAGAGAAATGGCAGTGTAAACAGGCAATTTCTGTAATATCCAGACTTGTGTGATTTAGTATTTGCAAATAATTTACTTGGGTTGTTTTAACAGTGCCAGAGAAGTGGAGTTTGCCACAAATAAGAGTATACTGAATGCATGAAAGTTTAGGAAATCACAGGAAAGTAGTAGTATATATTTTTTAAATTGTGCTGTTGTGGTAAGGTCATGCTAAGAATGGTTTACAACTACTTTTTGACACAAGAATGATCATATCTAATCCCAGACTAAAGAGCATTTGGGTAGATCAGAGACTAATTGGAACATGGAGTTGTCAGAAAGCAAAGTTTAAATGTTTGAATCCATCATATCATAGCATCCGTCTTTCTTCCACGTCCGCATCCGTCTTTCTTCAACCATTAGGCCAACCTGAAAGGTCGGCCTAATGGTCATTTGAAGTGTCAGTCACATTCTTTAAAGTATTTTAAGGACATTTATTTCAGTCATTTTAGATTAGTTATGTCATGACATGAAACATTACGCCACCAGAAACACTGAGATTAGCAGCAAACAGCTCTCTCTGAATTTACAGTGTGACCAGAGGCTAAGAGAAACTCTGAAAAGAAGTCTCATTAGAGATGGTTAGTGGCATCCTGGCATCCTGGAGCCATCTTTGTTTTAGGAGCCGCTTTGCTGTCAGAAATACCGAGGCATGATACACGTTTACAGTAAACTCGTCTCTCTGGAGCCCTCTCAACTTCTGGAGTAATTAATCGACAGGGAGCGTTTAATGAATAATGAAAAAATAAAAAAATAAAAGAATCCAACCAATTACTATCCCAAACAGCGGATTAGGGCTAGTGTAGCTGCCATTGTCTCTAGGGGTGGAGGGGAGGGGGGGGGGGGGGGGGGGGGGAGTACATATTAATAATTGCCAGTTTAATGCCTCAATAAGACAAGTAAAGTCTGCCATTCTCAGGCTCTGTAATCTTCACATTTGAAAGGCTATGTTTTGAAATTTCCAGTTAAATTTAATGGTTTGTTGACACAACTGCATCACGTCTGTGTCATGATGGTTGAAAGAAATTATTTAAAAATGAGTAATGGGCGAAATTCAGCAACTCCTCTAAACGTGATTGTTTCAGTTGGCGAATATACTCCTTTATTAGCAACAGTAAACACGGGAGCACATGAGTGGCAACAAACGCAGGCAGTCGGCTTCTAACACCTTGGCTTCGGCCGATAATTAATCACGGTGCGGCCGCCTGAATGTGGCTGCACTCCGTTCTGTAGCAAACTGCGCTGACTGAATGCTTCTGTTTGGGAGACGGTGAGGCGGCTGAGCAGGAACGGGACAGAGCCAGACTAAATTAATCAGTCGTTCCATTCCTGCGAACACACACTCCTACGCAGCCCATCTTTCATCAAAACACACACAGAGCAGGTAAACGCTGCTCCACTTTTGTCCTCGCGGCGACCGACACACACTTAAGGTTTGCGTCGGCTTTTCTTTCTCGGTGGCAGCCATCTTGATAATGCCTTAATTAAGCGCTGATAATCGTATTAAAGCGCTGAGCCGAAATTTGATCTAATTTCCACCGTATCCCACGCACACAGACTCTTATAGATTATGTTAATCCAACACTCGCTGTCGATACTTGGGTGTTCTCAGAAGCGCTAATCAAATTAGAGTCCTAACCAGAGATAAGCTTTAGTTTCTGGTGGTTTAATGTAGATAAAAATGTCAGTGATGTCTAGTTTTTACAGTTCGGTGTTTGTGGTATTCTTGCCTGAGAGGTAAATGTTATTCATTCATTCATGCAGTTGTCGATCCGTCCATGACTGATCAGCCTTGAAGTTTGTGATTGCCGACTTTGTACTTTCCCAGTGTTTCTGTATCAATATGAATGCAAATAGTTATTTCTGAGTGATAACTGCTGAAAACACAGACTGCATTTTTTTCTACCCTGTAGTCAACTGTTAGAGTTGTTTAAGGACATTCATGTTGTTTAAGGCCAGGGAAGCTCTTGAACTTTCTGCCAACAGTTTTAACAATGATGTGCCTTTGCAGACGAGTGTCAGGTAGTGCACTATGATTCAGTGTCTGAGAGACTGAATTTTTAAAGATCAGAGGAAAAGACCTGTTAGACGAGGCAAAGGAGGCAGGAAGGGAGGAAAAAAAAAAGAAAAGTTGAGTTCAACAAAGTGAGGAAAGATTAGTGCCTAAGATCACTCCAAATCTCGCTGACGCCACTAAAATTTAATTGGCAGTATTCTGCCTCCTGAACCATATTTTACATGAAATGTGAAGTCAGATGTGTAATTTAGCTGCACATTAATTTAGCTCCCCACTGAGAATCCTCTCATCCTACTAAAAGAACGGATGTGCAACGTTGGTAGCTAAAGGAAAGTCTAACAGTATTGCTGAAGTCGTACCATGGCCTAACCTTATTAGACATGACAGACACAGGTGTCCAACACGCACACAGACACACTGCCGGGGCTGAGATCAAGACGATGTAATATTGTCAGTGCCAGCGAACAGGTGTTTCAGAATAGAGGAGGTCGGATCGGGACAAGTCTGAGTCCACCCACAGGTGATCATGTGAGACGGACGTGTAAAATAGAAAAGTAATAACCCATGACATTTTCAGATAAATAAATGTCTGGTTTGCTCTCTATCACCCATTTATATAACTCAACAGTGATTCAACCTATACCCAGCTGCCATTAAAAGTTTTACATTTGCTGTTCTGAATTGTCCTTGGAAAAATCCTAGAAGTGATGCGGTTTTTTTACGTTTACGTACGGTTTGTTTGGAATGAACAGAAGAACTGGGTAGTTAGCATGAGCAGCGATAGCCACCATGGCTGAACAGAAGAAGAAAAGAGCTGTAGCCACCTACAGAAACTCAAACTTCATCAACAGAAAATCCAAGGAAAAAGACGTCAGAGTCCCGCCCACACTGTGTGATTGACCATAGAAATGGCTCAAGGTATGACACATTTTCCTGAATGATGCATCACCGCCTCTCTAAACGGCAACAAAGAAACCTGTCTAACCCACTGTAACTATGCAACAACCTGCCCCACTGTGCCGAGCCTTTTATTTGGCTCCAATATAATTTGACAACACTTTGCACACACACAGCACCTGTGTCCAAATATCACTCTTGGAACTGGATGATGCTCTGATGGTTTTGAGCGTGCTGGGCAGTCGTAGTCATTGTAGAAATCCTCCCAAACATGCATACCGTATTTCCTCTAAAATTGGCCCGGGCCTTTATTTACCTCAACTGCAGAGAGTACCAGGCCTTTATTGGAAACAGGCTTATATTAGAGACAGGCCTTTATTTCTAATTCCCTCTGTTTGATAAGTATATTTGCTCATATTTTAGTACGAAGCCTTTCTGATCTGCTTCTGTTGGGGTACGTTAGGTAGACTTTTTTTGTTACTGCAATGCATTACGATAATTACGGTAATCGACGACGGCATGCTCCAGAGACTTCCGCCGGCCGAGCCATCTTGTGGCACTTGTATGTTACTACAAACTACACTTACAAACAGGCACCAGGAGTTTACCGGTATCCACCGTTGTTTGCATGTAAGCTGAAGCTAACTGAAGCTAACTGAACCTGGGCGCCGATGTGTTCCCGGTGATCCGGCCCAGATTTCGGCGGGGGTCCGGGGCTTGGATCAGGAGGATCAATGCGGGCCGTGGGCACGGTGGAGAGGACAGCGGCGGAGAGAAGAGACGGACACGGTCCAGCCATATGCTAGGTTTTGACCTAGTCTTGTTTCCTTTGTTTTTTCCCCCGGCCTGTATTTGAGGCCGGCCTTTATTTGTTCGTGTCGACGACGGCCCCGGCCATTATCGGAGACCCGGATTTTAATTGACTACAGGCCACTATTAGAGGAAACACGGTATATCCTGTATCTATCCCACATTACTACTGCAGCTGCCTCTATATTTTTCTTCAGTTTCGTAAAGCACACTTGTGTCTCTCAGTCAGCCGGTTTACTTGATCACTCCCTGTACATCCTGACAGCTGGAAAAAAAAAGATCAAAATTTGAGTTTTCCAGACAACAGCGTAAATTCAATTCACTTTTACCTGCAGTGTATGCTGTGATAAGAGGGCCTTCTATGATGGGTTTGTACATCTGATGCTAAGTTAATCAGTGACTGAGATCCTTTCTAATACATTTGTTTGATGCCATCTGGCGTTACCTACAAAACAATCAGGTCAATCAGGCAGAACTGCAGCACTTGAAAAGGAAACTCCTGCTTCTCCCAAGTTCAAATAAAACAAAGGGAAGCTGCTTCGGCTCGTAAAGCGTGAAGACTGCAGCTCCTTAGAAAAACAGCTGGGCCTGATGCGGGGGCAAATGTTTGGAGATTGCATTCGTAATAGGGTTAGACCTGTATATCAGCCGGTCGGTGTTGTCCACCAATCATATGATGGATGATTTCTCAGCAGCTTCAGGGGCAGCAGTCTGTAAAACCTGCGATGAAACCTGCCTCACCCCGTCTCACCCCGTCTCACCCCGCCTTAAAGAGCTCCTAACCCTACAAGAATTTCATTAGTCTGGGTTTCAATGGAGAGTTTTAGTGTCCCGTGGTTTCAGAGGCTTTTCCACCCTGCAAAGAATATCATTCTGGGGGGAAACACTGAATACTTGGATTTTTCTGGATTATTTTGGCATGAAAATGGTGAAAGATTTTGAATACCGGCGTAAAATATGAGCTATCGGCAGCGTCAATCCAAAAATATTAGTATCTGTATCAGCCTTCAAAAACCCATATCGGTCAAACCTTAATTTGTAACAATGTTGGAGAAGTCAATTAAACTCACTCCTCTACTGAATAATAAAACTATCCTTCAGTCACACCAGACACTTTTGATTTGCCTCGATCTATAGTTTCTATAGAACAGGATTCGTGGTTTGGGAATGGGAAAGGAATTCACCCCAAGAAGAGCAATTTAAACGACCTTTGATGACTTTTCTGCTGCTAAATGCCAGTCAGTTCTATCTATAACAAGTGAGAGAGAATAGTCTGCAGTTACTGTTGCAGTACTAGTGCAGGACAGTTGCAGGATAGATGCAGGATGGGGGATATTTTTATGGCTACAACTGTATGCTATTAGGACCAGCTGGACTGACAGTCAGGAGACTGCGGTGTGATACCTGCCAGACATGCTGCCCACTGCACCATTCACATTTTGGGTGTAATCACATATGTTTTTCAGTGTATTTTTTCCTGGTTTCCAATGTCACCTTTCCATTGTAACTGGTTTCCACTGTAGTCCATCGTAACCTCAAAATATAGCCTCTATTTTCTATCGTCACTCCAAAGTTAGAAGAAGAAACGTAACAAAACCTTTTACACTTTCAAAATACATCCGAAAGTCATGTTTAGCTGCTTCATAGTCACAATCTGGCAAACAGTTCCCAACTCTTTGCTCTGGTTTGTGGTGTCTGTGATGTTGTGGAGCCTGGAGAAGGTGAGCCTATCCTTTTGTTTACACCAGGATCAAGGACTGGACCTTTTAAACACCTGTAGGGATTCACAAGCAGCCCACAAGAATTACAGCTCCCTCCCCCGTACGCAGAGAGGAGGTAAACATATGTCTGGTTAATATGGTTGTTACAAGCTGGGGCCATATGATGTATTGCTGTGATGATAAGCAGTGTTAGTGGAGGTGAGGTAGAATGACTCAGGCTGAATATCACCTTGGATTTTATAAGCGTGCTTGCGGAACGGCAGGATAATGAAGGTTAGAGAAGGAAAACTTGAGACAGGCAGGTTGCCGGTGCGAATCTGCAGATTGGCAGGGAAAATATGGGGAAAATGAATGAGAAATTAGATTGTAACGGGAAGGTTTCTGGTTTAAATTCCCTGGACAGACCGGGAAAATTTTTTTTTTGGTTGCAGGACATAATGAGTAATGCTCTCCCTTTCTTTAACAACTACTGTCAAGGTGTCCTTGTGCAGTGCGCTTAACCACCAACCTGTTCCACTGGAGCGCTTTCAGCCGATACAACTGAGGCTGTACTGCGCATCTCCCAGGTGTGGGCGTAATGATAAATAAAGGTTAAAAAGAAAAATCATGGATATCTGAGAGTCCACAAAATCGAGGGATCTGGGCATATTACAGATCTTACCTCTTCTTTGCACCTACAATTCCTCAATATTGATTTTTGCTATATGGCATTTAGTTTGTCAGATGTTTGATTGTAATCATTTGTTTTAATTTGACTTCCTAAAAAGCCCCATCCACTGTACTATAAGTATATAAAGCAGCTTATCCACTTGGAAACTATATTCAGTATCTCTTAATGAAACTCTGGGGTTAAGCAATCTTTTAAACTACATTACTTTAAGGAGATTTAATTACCACAACACAAAGATACGCTGTCCTCCAATCACTGGAGGACAAAATCAAACTCATTGCCTTTTAATAATTCCGTAACCAAATGGAAATGTGCAACAATGCTTACCGTTTTGGGACATATGTGAGATGAGATACATAATAAATCAGCTTTGTTTTTTTTTCGTTTTTTTGTTTGATGGAGTGCCACTTTAACAGATGAGAGACTGGTTAGGAATCAAACACACACACACACATCTATTCCTTCCACTGTCTCTCTCTATTTCTCCGTCTCTCTCCCTCCTCTAATTTCCACCGCTGAGATGTGTGTGATTTCTTTCTGCTGCAGTGATTCGGCACATGCTGCCGCCTCTGCAGCCACTTCATGATTTAATCAGGATGAGGCACATTTTGACTTTGTCATTGTTTCTCTGCGTGTACCCTTCCCTGCTGCTTTCCTTCCTGCGCCTCCCTCCCTCTCTCCCTCCCTCCCTGACTCCTTCCTACCTCCCTCCCTCCTTCCTCTTCTGTTTCTTCACCCCATTGCCCCTTCCCAGAATTCCATCTGTGTGCTTGGTACGGAGGCTGCTGGCAGGAGGACCGTTCTCGGTGGCTTCTTGTAAATAATGCAAGTCACTCACACACACACAATCATACACAGGTGTACGCACAGACACACACGCACACTCACATGCATGCATATACACTTACACACACACACACACACTGTTCTAACCCTGAAGGGAATCACACAGATGTCTGGGCACCTGGTGATCCGTTTTAAATGCTGCCAGTTGTCATGCCCGAGCTCTAATTTACAACCCAGGTAAACAGGTTTCAATCCCACTTTGTTGGCGAAACTGACATCAATCTTGGGTTAATCGCTTGCTGTTACCTCAAGGAGTCCTGTGTCATTTTTACTGCCTGTCTGTGTCCTGCGCTCAAAAACAATAGTAAGAAACCTGACATATCACCCCTCCGACTGCGATACGTCTCTAACTGCGGCACCATGCTGCTCACTGGGCTCACTGTAAGTTTTCAATTAGTTTGATGGACATGGATAAAGCTTGTGACATCACCTGTGAAAGGTTTTGTACCAAGGACATTGCCATTAAAATTTCCTTTTTCTTACTCTTGGATAACCTTAAAGGAATACACCAAGTGTTTGGGAGATTGACCCGCTAGTTAACCATTAAGTGATGAGAACATAGACACGAAAATCATCCATGTGTCCCTGCTAGATCTTTAAGTTTGGTGCTTCATGCTAACTTTTTAGCATACACTGTGTTGAGTGATATTAGGCAACTAGCATTGTCTCAAAAGTGAGGAAATTAGAACTTGTAGCTCTAAAGCTAAATGGTGAGTGATCTTAAAAGATATAGGTAAAAATGTACACAAAAAAATAAAAATAACGTACTGTCCTGAACTACCAGGGACTTTCCCTGTTTCCATAGTGAACGTAATGGGCGATGGGAGACTGTGTGCAGCTACAAATCACTGCAAAGCAGAGGAATACTCAGTTGCTCGCCTGAAATAGTTTCCAAAAATAAACCTGCCTACATCAGCTATATTGATGTAGGCCATATAACAAAAATACAAACAACTTTCTTCTTACTAAAAGGTCAGTTTTCTTAGTTTGGAACTACTATCACTCAACACAGTGTATGTTAAAGAGGGTATAAAGTAATCTCATCCCACCCGCCTATATATTTTAAAGGTAATCAGGGTCTTCTGTAAATATCCAGCAGGATTAGGGAGACTATCCTTTAATCAGAGGTCCAGGGTTCAATCCCTGTAACAGCAATCATCCGTCCTGCTGAAGAGTCCTTGAGCAAGACACTGAATCCCTTCCAGCTCCAGTGTGGCTGTTCTGCAGCTGAGCCTGACCTCTGACCTCTCTGTGGAGGGAGGGAGGGAGGGGGGGTGCAAGTGAAAAGAGAATTTCTCCTTCAGGGATTAATAGAGTTTCACCCAAAAAAAAATGCAGTTAGACTCCAATCTTTCCTCCCAGAAATATTTTCAAGGTAGGGTGTGAAGGCCGCTGAAATAACATTTAGACCAAAAGTCTCCAGAGAAACCAATACAAATGAAATTGTTTTCAATTGGTTTGGCCTGTCTTCAGGGCAAGTGGCCTACCATGACTCTACTATGGCAGGGGGAACTCTGGGATACACACTGGGATACTCCATATACACTACCAGTCAAAAGTTTGGACACACCTGATTGAATGTTTTTCATTATCTTAAAGCCATTTTTAATATCTAACGGCAACTGGTTCCACAATCGTGGAGCAGCAAGTGCAAAGGCTCTGTCACCTTTTAATTTTTAGTCGTGACCGTGGGACATACAAGAGAAATTTGTTGTCAGATCTAAGAGACTTAGGAGCTGAGTGCCAGTGAATAAGGTCTGTGATATAAGATGGGGCCTGACCTTTAAGAGCTTTGAAAGCAATCAGCAAGGTCTTAAATTGAACTCTAAAATGAACAGGGAGCCAATGAAGAGAGGCCAGGACTGGGGTGATGTGCTCGCGCTTTTTAGTACCAGTCAACATCCTTGCAGCTGCATTTTGGACCATCTGCAGGCGAGTTAATGAAGACTGGTGAAGGCCTAAATAAAGGGAATTGCAATAGTCCAGTCATGATGTAATGAAGGCGTGAATTACTTTTTCCATATCATTGAAAGACAGAATTGGCTTGAGTTTGGAAATGGTTCTTAACTGATAGTAACTATTTTTAACAACAGAACTGATTTGTTTAACGAGACAGAGCTCAGAATCAAACATAACACCCAGGTTTTTTGCATGTGACTTCACATACGGGGTGAGGTGGCCTAGATTAGTGGCGAGATGGCTTCTGGACTGAGAGGGACCAAAGATAATTACTTCAGTTTTATTACTGTTTAGCTGAAGGAAATTATTTGCCATCCAGCCTTTAATGTCCTCGAAACAGTCCAGGAGAGGCTGTAGGGAATCCCTAGATTTTAGTGGGAGGTACAGCTATGAATCATCAGCATAAAAGTGACAGGAAATGTTATACTTCCTAATAATGTTTCCAAGAGGGAGCATGTACAGACAAAATAGAACTGGCCCCAGGATGGATCCCTGAGGGACCCCATAGGTGACAGGGGAAGAGGAAGAGGAAGACTGACCTATAGCCACTGAGAATGTCCTATGTTCAAGATAGGATTTAAACCAGTTTAGTGCTGTACCCTTAATACCAACCCACTGTTCGAGACGTGTCAAAAGGATGTCATGATCCATGGTATCGAAGGCAGCACTAAGATCTAGTAAAACCAGGATGGCATTTTCCCCAGAGTCAACAGAGAGTAACAGATCGTTTGTCACTTTTAACAGAGCTGTTTCAGTGCTGTGGAGGGCTTTGAACCCTGATTGAAATGGATCAAGGATCTCGTTGGTATTCAGGAATGGTTGTAGTTGTGACAGGACAATTTTCTCCATTATTTTTGAGACAAATGGCAATTTAGAGATGGACCGATAGTTATTTAAACATTTAATGTCAAGGTTATGATTTTTGAGCAGAGGCTGGACAACTGCGTGTTTAAAACATGCGGGGACAGTGCCAGAGGCTAAGCAAGAATTAATAATAACTTGGATGCTAGGTCCAATTATATGAAAAGTATCTTTTATGATATGGGAGGGCACAACATCATGGGGGGAGGTCGTGGGTTTCATGTGCATGACTATGTTCCTCGTCTCAGACAAGGAAACGGGTTGAAAATGATTAAAGGTAGGCGAGCCCCCTACGCTTTGGGGCGGGGTGTCAGAGAGAGGGGGAGGGAACAGTGATCGAATGTTTTCAATTTTTTCAGTGAAAAACCTCAAAAAAATTCTCACAGATGTCCGTGGATGCTTCAACATCGTGAGAGATACGGGGATTGAGGACAGAATTTATAGTGTTGAACAGAATTTTAGGTCTGTGAGAATGTTTACTGATTATTTCAGAGAAATATTTAGCCCTGGCTTTTTTGGCTGCTGTTTGGAAATTAGCCAGACAGTTTTTAAATATTTCAAATGAAAAAATAGTGAAGTTGATGCCTATGTATGAATTTCTTTCCAAAGCCTTTGCCTTTCCATCAAGACAAAGGGCGGCTACTTTAAAGAATCTAAAATAGAAGATAGTTTTGATTTATTTAACACTTTTTTGGTCACTGCATAATTCCATTTGTGTTATTTCTTAGTTTTAATGTCTTTACTATTATTCTAAAATGTGAAAAATAGTAAAAATAAAAAAAATGTGTGTGTCCAAACTTTTGACTGGTAGCGTGTCTGCTTTTTCAGAGAGCAAGAGGTGAAAGGTGACTGGGAAATCAGGAAAGAGACTACAAGCAATATAATTAAATGAGTTGGATTCAAGCCCGATAAAGCTTCAAGTACATGGTTTGTGTCTTCACTGCTGATCCATTAGGATTCCTGATGGTATATTCCAAATGGTCAGACGAAGATGTGGGCATACTCCATATACCTGTTCATACCTCCAACAATGTCAGTTTAATCCCTGCCTGTGCGGGCGACCACGCACCTCGTATAAGTAGGCTATCTGCATCACATGTTCTACTACTGTGCGAGAATCTGAATTTTAAATGTGGCATTGTGATTGATGAGCAGTATTCATGAATGCAAGGCTTCCCTCTTAAATTACCATATAATTGCCGTGAATATATGCAGATTGATCTGTCCGCGAATCGCAGATCTAACGTCTTCCAAGGAAACATTAATAGTAACTGTCATTAAATGGTGCTTTCAAGCTCATTTCCATACTTTGCCCGTGCACGATTCAGGCCCGAGATTGTCAGCTATTACAGGAGAAGAGGCAGCCTTTTGGCCCAGGAGGAATGTATTGATAGTGGTAACGCTGAAAAGACGGCAGTGATAATGAGAAAGTGTCCCGACTCCTGCGTGAAGTACTTTTGAATAATTTCTCTGACGGGTTAATGCTTTTCTTCAACAACCGTCTGTAGGACGTAATCAGCGTCCACTCATAGTCACAAACACAGACATAATCAATCCAGGGGACGGAACTGACAAAAAGTAATAGATTATACATTGCTTTCAGTCAAAGATCAGAAAGTAATACTGTTTTATTACTTTATTTTGAGAGTATTTACATAGTTACTGTTTTCCAGTGCACCTTACAATGAAAATAACAGTAGAAAAGCTTAAATTGATAGATGACCAAGAAAGACAGATGGATGGATAGATAGAAAGAAAGATGGATGAGATATTTTGAGAGCGATTGGAGTGAGGAGAGTGAGGAGAGTGACTCTGCTGTTTGGACGGGAGCTGGAAGGTCATTCTATCTTTTGGGGAATCAAGAGGGAGACGAGCGGAGAGCGAGTGGAGTGATACCAGGCTTTTGCAGGGAGGAGAGAGCTAAGCTGCCAGTGGTGACAGAGCAAAGATCAGAGGGAGGCAAAACACTGTCAATAACAATTAGAAAACGGGACTATTTACTTTCACAGACTGAATTAAAGGGCACATTCACATCAAGCTTGTTTGGAGCAATTAGTTTGAGCTCTGGAGCGTTTACTCCTTCAGTTTGGTTTATTTTGACCATGCCATCCAAATCAAATAACCACACTATCCACTTCCAAGAGAACTGTGATGCAGATCTGAGAACATTATCCGAACAAACTACAGGAAATTACTCTAAAATGCAAGGTTTTATGGGTATAAGGTAGGGATGGGACAATATGCTAATCTCACGATACGATTCGATACACGATATGGGATTTACAATTCGATATAACTACGATACGATGTAATAAATAAAAGTTAAATGACAACAAGTCTGACTGTGCAGAATTATGTTTATTTCTAAGCCACAAATCTCTCTAGCAATGGCATTGGCTTGCTAGAATGTAAACAACAATTTAAAAATGTCATTACAAAGTGCAAATAATATAATGTGGATGGAGAGCTTGTGAAATTGTGATGGGCAAGTCATGTCATTTGTGATTACTGCAGTAGAATAAAATGTAGATAATATCACGATTAATTTTTCTGCCCCACAGTATTTTTGTATTGCAATATATTGGATTTCGATATATTGTCCCGTCCCTAGTATAAGCAGTTAGTCATACTTGGACAGCCTAGCATAAAAAAATAAAAAGCGCAGTCATAACCCATGCTCATATTCTGCTATTTCTTCATGTGTTTGTAACTGGTGAACATCAGAGAAGGTAACAAAGAGAACAGACAAGTCCATCATGCTTAGCTGAAGTTACAGGACTGGACTGGAGTCTAGCCAGTGTTAGAGTTTGGTCATACCTCTTTCCCAGAGTGACAAAGTGAAGTGGACTGGTATCACATCCGCCATCTCTCTTTGAATTTAGCCAACAGTAACAGAATAAATTCAGTAAAGTACCTTGGATTGTAAAATATCACACTCCAGTAGAAATATGACACTACACCAGTACTATTACTGTAGCCCGTCACTGCATAATGAGTTTCCTCAAACAGTAATTATAACGAAGGTCTTTCAAATGTCACATTGACTGGGAACTTGAAGTGGAAAGTGAGGCTGGGAAGTAGAAAACTCCATACTGAACGTTAAAAAAATGTCTCAAGTAAAAAAAGTGAGTCATTTTAGATAATGAACAACACTGTCAGTGCTCATGTTTGTGATCAGATCCCTTAGCACAGCCAGAGTGGCAGTGAAAGAGGACTAGTGCATGATCTTAACACTCTCACACACACACACACACACACCTCAACCGCACAGAAACAAAGGCTTAGAACATCAAAGCCAGGTCTCTGTGTTTTCATCATGTGGAGAGCCAGCTGCTATCCTATAACACAACCACTGTTCATTGTTCATTGAGAGCGTGGCGTTGAGATGGGGAAGAAACTGAGACGAATAATAAGACAACAGCATCCTCCGAAAAATGTCCATCTGAACGAGTCATCTCTGATGCGTTCCCAGAGAGAGAGTGGAGTGGTTAAGACCCCGCTTCTGGAAAAATATGTGTGCCCCTGCTGGCCTGAGATTGAAATCCTGTCAGAGTTTTCTCTCCTGCGTCTCTGCTGCTACTTCCCTACTGTCTGAATGAAACAATACACAACAAAAAATACAAAGGGTGAGTGGACTGCCCTTGTCACTAACGCAAAGTAAACCAGACAAAGGTTTGGACACTCCTGATTGAATGTACTATGTTTTTTTCATCATCTTAAAGCCATTTTGATCTAAAGGCTTATGCTTAAATGCTTGAAATTTGTTTTTTCAGACAAATATAAATAGTGAAGTTGATGCCTAGGAATTTCTTTCCAAAGCCTTTGCTTTGGAAAGGAAAATGGCAAAGGGCGGCTACTTTAAAGAATCTAAAATATAAGATAGATTGATTTGTTTTAACACTTTTTTTGGTCACTGCATAATTCCATTTGTGTTATTTCATAGTTTTGATGTCTTTACTATTATTCTTAAATGTGGGAAGAAGTAAAAATAAAAAATAAAAATGCGGTGTGTCCAAACTTTTCACTGGTAGTGTAATTCTTTAAATTTCTTGCATTAGAAACAAATGAAAATATCTGACCCCACTGGCAGATTTTAGTTTTTGCTATGAAGAAAAATAATATTGAATATTAAAATCAATGACTTGTTCAGATGGGCATGTTTTGCAGTGTACAAAACAGTGACCTCGAGTAATATCCTCCTGTGGAGAGCCAGCTGCCGTCCTAATCCTAATACAAATCCATTGTTCATTGTTCATTGAGAGCAAGAAGATGGTGAAGCATGAATAATAAGACAGTAGATACTGGATGGATAACAGTATCCTCCGACAGTATCCTATAAATATTCGAGGTATAATGCTTTTCTTTGCACCTGAGACAACAGTATGTCAGTTGACGATGATACCATCATGAATGTTGTGCATTTCAATCATCTGAAGCTTTATTATCCTACCTGGATCAGTGATCGCCTTGTACACTACAGCTGAAATTGGATTTCAAAACCTAAATGTTGAGACTACTAGAAGGTCAAAGCTGCACATACCTACTGGTCATGAAAATGATTCATATTTTCATCCCACATCCCCTTTCCCTTTATAACTCCTGCACTGATGAGCATAAAGTGCAACACACACCGTGTCGACGGCAGCCTCCTGTAATGAAGCTTCATTATGTGGAGAGAGACTCAGAGTCACAGAGGAGAAATATATTCCAGGGAAGTAACTGACATTCAGATTCAATTCACTCAATTTCTTTTCATATATTACCACCAAGCACGGCCTTTCATTAAATATTTTGATTACATACTGTGCAAACCTTACATGTGCAGCGGTAGCCACTGTAAAACACATTTCTCTTGCATCTATCCTGCATTAATGAGACAGACAATTGTTTCTTGTTTCTTGCAGTAGAACCAAATCAGAATATTGTGACACAAAACTTGGCTGAAAAGAGAATAAAACCTGATTTTACAATGCTGCCCAACAAAGCCAAGGAACAGTGAGAGTAGAGAAACTAAGAAAAGTTTATCTCCTGCCCCAACAAAAAGTTTTGTTGGTACAAAGATGGACTGTGTATCATTGAATAGCATTAATAGCATTTGACCTAAAATATACAAAAAGTAGATAGTGGTGTTTGCCTTTGTAGGGAAGAAAAGTTCAGCAAGCACCGTTCTGGCTATGAGATGGAAACACAGACAAGCTGGGAACAGGGATAAAACAGGAGATGAACGAACATTACAAAAAAGCTTTCCTGTACAAGTGTGCTTTGAGAAGTGGTTTAAAAGATGAGACTGATCTGGCCTGAGCTCCTCGGCTCCTCCAGCAGGGCTTTCCAAAGCTTGGGAGCTCTGACTGGAAAAGGCTCGGTCACCTTTTGTTACAAGCCGAATCCTTGGAACAACCAGCTTGGCTCTGCCAGAGGATCTGAGGCTCTGCTCCGGCTCATAAGGGGTTAAAAGGTCTGATATGTAGCTGGGGGCCGGACCACGCTGTGCCTTAAAAGTTATTATTCTGAAACGAGGCAGCCATGTAGAGCTGCTAAAATGGGGGGGGGTATATGGTCCTGTTTTCTTGATTTGGTTAAGAGCCTTGCTGCTGCGTTTTGCACTAGAGTAAACCCTGACTCAAGCAGGAATAGCGGGAGTTGGAATAGTCTAGACATGAGGAGATGAAGGCATGGATAACTTTTTCGAGGTCAGCAGAGGATAAAGAAGACCGACTCTTGGAAATATTTTTTAAATGAAAGAAGCAAGACTGAGCAACCTTCTTAACCTCATCATTAAAACAGAGATGTGAATCCAGACTTGGACTCGAGTCAGACTCCAGTCACAATTTTAATTGCTTGAGATTTGACTTGACTTTGGGTTCTGGTGACTTGGGACTTGACTTTGACTTGTACTTTGATGACTTGAAAAGGTTTCTAAAGTCTTGACAAAAGATTTTGTGTGTAAATGAGATTTAAAGTGATGAGATTTGTTTCACCTGACGACTGAATTTAAATTCTGTTTTCTGAATTTGTATGGAATGATCGAATTTATTGGAGTTGAAACTGATTATAGAAATCAAACTCATGATGCTCTTACCAGGTTTTTATCCTATTAAAACCATATTGCATTGAAAAGCCTAGATATTTAGTTTTCTTTAAGATTGATTGAATTTATACTGGACTCTTAATTTGTTCTGACTTGACTTGGTAATCTATATTTAGACTTGGGACTTGACATTAATGACATGGACTTGACTTGGACTTGACTTGGTGATCTACATTTAGACTTGGGACTTGATTTGAGACTTGTGCCTCAAAACTTGAGTCTAACTTGGGACTTGGGCAAAGTTGACTTGGTCACATCTCTGAATCAAATTCTTGGCTCACGGCTTCATGTTGTTGTTACCAATATTGATTTGAATCTGGTTGAGGGCGTTTTGGAGGCCAAATAGAACAATCTCAGACTTATTTTTTCATTGAGTTGGAGGAAATTATGTGACATGCAGCACTTAATATCAAAGAGGCAATGTTATATACATCTTGTGCTGGCATCATACTGTAAATATGGATTCATAAAAGCTGAGGATTGTAAACCCATTGATATCAAGAATGGGAAAATAATGCAACCTCTGCATCTTCTCTACTGAGAATGAGCTATCGGCCAAACACCAACACAAATCACACCAATGCATGCAGCAGCCCTCTGGGAAACACACTCACACACACACACTTCAGCGAAGAGCAGCAGCCCTCTGGAAAACACACACACACACAAACAATCACTCATTCACACACACACACACACACATATATATGCATCAGCAAAGACTATCCAGAATAACGCTCTCCAAATATTGTCCCAGCGCTCTATCAGCTTGCCAGCGGGCCTATCATGATGAACGGTGTTTGCCTAGTTGGAGGCTATCAGCGGCTACCTGGGGAAGTGTTCAGCGCTCCCTCGCTGAGCGGCTGCGTCCAGGACTCCCACCTGCTCTCTGGGAAGGAACATCCTCAGGCGGCAAACACTGCCTCCTCTTCCACCCGAGCGGAAATCTATTCATCAGCTGCCGTAATGAGCTCACTGTACTGCCTTGCCTATACATGCGTGTGGACCAGCACACACACACACACACACAGGCATGGGCAGGCGTGCGTATGTAACCAGCAAGCGTTTGATGTGTGCAGGACGTGACTAAGTCCAACCCCTTACTGTGCGTTCACACTGCGAACAACACAATCAACAAGCCATCGGAAGTCCATTCATTTCCCAAAGAGCCGAGCGACCGGGGAAACTTGGATGATGTGCGGACAGTCAAGTCAACAAATTTGTCGGCCGAGAAAAATTGGCCGACAGTAGCTGAACTTCTCGCAGTCTTTGGCCGTCAACAGCCAATCTGATTTCTCTGCTTCCTAGTTTCCCTACCGATGTGACTGAACAATAGTTCCGCCTGAGAAGTTCCTTACAGACATTCAAAGCTTCCCAATTCTCTACCACTTTCGTATAAAGATTATATATGCAGACAACAGGAATAAACGACTAAAAAACAGTGCTTGGACAATGGTTGCATCCGTTGCTGGTGTCAATGGTAAGCTCTGATGTTACTGTAGTGATTATATTCCAGTAAAGTTTTGATTAAAAAAAGCATGAAGTAATTTATGACTTTTATCGAACTCTATCAGTGACATGGGAATTGAAACTGAAACAGAGAGTACGGGCTGGAAAGTGAGTTTATGAAAGGCAGGAATCTCAGCACCTGGTGAAGTAATCATGGAGCCATTGGTTTTGATCAACAACCCTATCAACCCCCCACTGATATATTATGGTCATTTTGTGCTATGGGACAGTTTAACTCTTGTTTAATGAACCTTTAATGCTACCTAATTAGTGTTTGCAAGCTATTTCAACTCATCAAAATAATGTAACGATATGAAAGGCAATACCAAAGCAGCAAAAAACAAAAACAAATGATTTGCCTGTTCAAAACACTGGAGCTGCAGACCTCCTCTTAGATGCAACTGGATCCTCTCGCACTGCCCACAATCGGTATGAATACACAAAATCTTCACAATATGATGTTATGGCATGGTGAAAATTCATAATCAAACAGCTGTGGAAACTGGCTTGAACTGATATCAGAAAGATATCTAGGTCCTGATTTCACAAAACGATGCAGGTAGCAGCTGAGGACGACTACGGACTTTTCAACATTTTCAGTGTTGGTGCGGGCCTTCATATTGTGTTGCACACATACAGTCAGACACACGCATACAGGCATGCTCATGTACACACACATCCATGCACATCCACTCCTGCACACACACACTCAAAGTATTGTGCTCCTTTCTACACCACAACTAATTGAGGGAAAGAAAGAAGCAAACAAACCCTGTAGAGAGCTGCGGAGACGCTGCAGACGCACCACGCTTCCTCAGTCACCTTTTAACTTGGGCTTGATATTATTTGACAGACAGCTGTGTGTGTTTCTGCACTGGGAAAACTGCATGAACCCATAACACTGTAACAACTCGATGAAAAAGACTGGTGTAATGAAAGATCAAAGGAATGTCATGAGAAATACTGTATGATTATAAGACCAGGGGCTGTCTCAGCGGACTCTTCTCAAGCTGCAACTCAGACAGGTTTGGAGCGGAGGCTAGGACTAAAGACAAGGCAGTTTACTGGCGTCACAGTAACCTAAATTAAAAAAATCAGACGTTCACTTTTACTTATAGCGTTACTGGATTGACCTACATGCACAACACCACTTTCTTTTTCACGTATCCCTTTTTCTAGCCCGTTTGTTGTATATTTACTTCGCCTTTACACATGCCATTAACACGCATCTTGGGTGATCGGATTGCAATCGGATAGCGCTTAACCAATTAAAAATACAAATGTACCCAAGATGCATTGAAGACACACTGTAATCCAGTTGCTCAAGCCACATCCGGATGCATTTGGCAACATTAACAACAAGTGTAAATGCGTCTCCAATCCACATATAGGAGCTACATTAATGGAAATAAAACTTTTTGTGCGGATCCAAACAGGAAGCCCATGCAAAACAAATGGGTAGCAGGCAGCTCAGACAGTAAAATACTACCAAAAATGGATTGTCAGAGTAGTTCTGGATAGGGAACAAGCAAGATAAGGTGTTTGCTGTCAATTTTAAAGGAAAGGAAATTTAAAGGGAAAGAGAAATTGTATTTTAATGCACATACCAGAGACACCTTTCAATGCTAGGTGTAGGCCTAAATGTAATCCAGCTACATCAGATCTAGACACAATCCGGATGCAACACACACGTTAAAGCCAGGTGTAAACGGGGCCTTAGACATTATTTATGCGCAGCCAATTCTCCATGATTTCTTGGAGATTTATGATGCAACTGCAAAGCCTCTAAATCAGAGTTTGTCAATGTCGTATGCATGTGTCATCCCTCGCTTATAATGATGTAGTTGATTCACTCAGTTAAAGCAATATGACGAGTTTATGAAAAGGTCTTTCGTATTCCATATTAGCAAGACATTTACAGCTCATAGCAAATGCAAATGCATGTTTTTTTTCTCTTATAATAAATCATTTGATGTCACTTTGCTTTAGGTGATATGATGAGTTCAGGATTACTTATACAACATTATGAATAAGAATATGAATAAGAATTTGACAGCGGATAATATATTTTATGTCTTATAAACAAAATAAACATATAGATCCCACTAGTATATACATTTCTTTTAACAGCCTTATAGCCTGGTCACACCAAATTTATAATGGATTGTGTTTAATCACATTTTCTGATGTCACTATAATGTAATTCTAATAAGCTCATGCTCATGGCACCAATGGTAAATATATTGCTTATATGCCAGATTCATGATGCATTATAGTGTATAATGACCTTTTCTGTTGCAGTCATGATGTAATTGTAATGAGCTTATGAGGCGTTTATACTTATTATTTACTACTTATAGTGTGTTATAACCATCTCATCCAGTTACAGTAAGTGTTTCCCAATATTTCTGTCGTTGATGGTCTGTGCAGTGTGCTGCTCGACAGAAAGAGACAGACAGGTAAGAGGCAGTCAGACAGACAGACAGATAGGGAAAAATTATAGAAAGACTGAGAAGGATGGATAGAAAAGACGGGTAGCGTCAGGTAGAGAAGTACCGCCGGCCTCAAAAGGCACGATAAGGAAAGAGCCTCATGAGAAAGTCATAGAGAAGATAACAATCATCTGGAGACTTCACGTTATTCAGTCTGGACGCAGCGTCGCAGAGCGTCTCTTCTTGCTGCGAGACGTCAGGTCACTCTTCTCTCACAGCGGGGCTCAACATGTGGTGCAGAAGGCCTTTGTGGAGGAGGTCACGTCCTGCTCCGCAAAGGGACTCCTGGGTCTCCTTCCCAGGAGGGAGAGCAGTCAGATAGTATAGCATGACTGATGGTGAGAGATTGTTTCTCTGTGCGGAGTCGTACCTGAACCCCCAAGGCCTCTCTTTTTGAGAGAGAAAAATGCTTTAATAGTCTTGGATGTTCAAATTTTGAGGTTGTTTTTTTTTGTATTTTCTGTGAGTTGGATTCAGCTGGTATTTTCCCAGAGAAGAAGATTTTTATAAAAATCCACGGATTATAAAGAGCAGACGGTGGTTGCCAAAAGATTCTGTCTGCATTTGGCACTCCAGCTAACGCTCCATGAGGGCCTTCAATGACAGGCCGCGAGGAGCCGACTCACAGATAAAGCCCGTCTCTCAGGACTCCTGCAGAGATAGATTGAGCAAGATTAAGCCGATGCCACATATGAAACAGTCTTGGCCTTACGAGACCCTTAATATCAGGAAGTTGGTTGAAAAGTGAGCGTTGCAAAGTGCATAAAAGTCATAGAACTGTGATCAATTCTTGATTTCTCTTTCACTCACCAGTTCTTTTTTCTTTTCTCTTTTTTCTTTTTTTTTTCATTCTGAGAGCCTCTAGAAAATCCTTACGTTGCAGAGCTTAAATGCAATCTATTTGATCTACAGTCCGGCAATTGGTTGGACTTCTTTCGCATGTCTTAAATGGTCCGCTCTCGCTTTCTCCCTCCTACTCTCTTTTCCTCTCCTCTTCCTTCCATCCTTCCATTCCTCTTGTGGCCTTGATAAATCAGCATTTTAAATGCAATGTTTCATACAATAATTTGCCGTTTCAGAGGGGAAATTAACATTCCTTACGTAATGACAAGCTTGGCCTTTTGCAGTAATTGAGGCTTTGGGGAGGGTAATGGAGGAGTAAAGAGACGAGCGCGGGTCCCCATAGATGCTCAGAGAGAGCATTTAGATTTGCTGTTACTCAGAAAAACTTAAATCAGCCGTAAATATAAATGGATATGAAATACGGTGCATTGCAGCATTAGAGGAGAGGCCATTCTACGTACATGTGCATATGTTCCTTAAATTGGAATTGGCAGCTTATCATACGTATATGCTGTTGGACTGTTAATTTTAGGCGGGAGGGAGAGAGTGACATTATACCAGCAGTCTTCTCTGTTCAAACTGAGAGCAAGAGATTGTATTATTTTCTTGGAGAAATATTGATTTATTTTCCATTTTATTCAAGGTTTTATTGTTGATTATTATGCCATGTTGGGGGACTACAAACTCACAGTGTGCCGTGTAAATAAAAATGCATTATGCTGAGTTGTAAACAATACTCAGTTTATTTTTCCCTCTGTTTAAGAAAACATAAAAACAATAAAGTCTGTCATTGACTTGCAGTATATTGAAGCCTTGAGGGAGTGTTAATGTCTCCCATTTTCCTTTAAATGCAGCTTCAGCACTCCTTAGTTTCAATCTTTACACCTGCCGCTCTCCTCCTAATGCATCGGTTATTGCTGTAACATTAGGGACACGTGATATAATGGCCAGCAGTGTAGTTAGCACTAACCATTTGTGACCATTATAGCAGTTATTTGTGGGTATTAGAGATGGGATGAAATGTCACAATGCGGCATGAAAGAAAAACATAAGTCTTATTTTCCCACATTAGATCTACTGCAGTCTGCTAGACCACAAAAATGTACCGACAGCACTGTCCACATTAATCTAAGATAACTTAAGAGAGTCCCACTTATTGCAGTAATGATTAATTGAATTCACAATTTGACAAAAAAAATGGATGTACAGGTTGCCGTTTCATTTCTCTTTTCAAATTCAGATCGTTTTTGACTGTCCTGTTTGGCATATTCACATTTACTGCATGGTGGTTCCTGATATAAGTACTGCATTCTCCCGGCTCTTAGAAGGAGAATAAACCACAAAACACAATGTCATGACTTGCATTTTTTTTAAGCTGGCACAGTCCACATAACCTGCATAACAACAAAACATAATTTCGTGCCTCAGTGTATTTGACCGCATTATTTACAAATTCTGATGAAATTGGACCATAATTTACATGTGAAGCAATCTAATATTTTTCTCACCCCTGCCTGATGCAACAATGTACATATTTATTTATTTACGTGTGTGAAAAGACAGCCCAAAATAACACCTTCGCTGCTATTCGCACATACACATGCAGTACATATGGTGTGTACTACAGTATATGCCTTCTGTATTTGCTCGGCTTTCTCCCATACACCAGGTATGCATGAATAGATATTTCTGGAGCACTTTAAAGAAAATGCGAGGTGTTCCTTCCTTTTTGTCATTTGCATCTGTTCCCATGGCAACAAACCCATAGTAGTGAAAGAACATGCTGGGCGTTTGATATCTCCTCAAGCAGAGGGCCATTGTATCGCTGCCCTTAAACTCTGTGTGTCTACATACATTAGAAAATACTAACTCTAGATAATTACTGTCATGACAGCTGTGATTCGAGGTTAATACATGGCAAAGTTGAACGCAGCGACTGTGAGAATTTATAGAACGCAAAATGGTTTCCGGGACTGGCCTGGCTTCATCATGCCCTGCGCTGTAGATTAACCAGTTGAATGCAAGAGAACGCCATGACGCCTTATTGATTCAGACAGGAAGGAGATGTGTAGTCGAAGGGGAGACAGAGGTTGTGCAGCTCGATATTAATAAGGTGTTGCTAAGGCTGGAGAGAATACACTGCTAAAAAAAATCTCCATCTCAACAAGTCATTCAGTCTATTATTGAGTCCTGAAATCCAAATTGTCTTAAAATAAATGAAAAAATCTGCCAATGGGGTTAGGCAATGTCACTTGTTTCCAGTGCAAATCAACTTGTTTCAAGAATTGTGTAGAATCAAGTGACATTTTCTTGATAGTAGTGCAGTGATCTGCCTTATTCTGATACTGACACTTCATTGGAAGCAAGTGGAGTTTCCTCACCTCATTGGCAAAATCTTTCTCTTGGTTTAAGAAAAATAAGATCTGAGACTAAATGACTTGTTAAGACTTGTTGATGGATGTTTTTGCAGTGTATACTACATTTACATTGCTGTGCAAGGGTATCTCCTTTGCTTATGTAATGGTTTTACAATGACAGATCAGCTGAATGCCAATTTAAGACCCATACAGCCAATGCCACAATGTAGGTATCCTACATGCCAAGTCCTAGATTAACACACTTAGCTTCCTAACACCAACATGTAACATGAAAAAGACTCAGACAATTGAACTCCATTACAATCTGTCAGTGGTGAGCTAGCTGTCACTGGATGGGTGTAGAAACCCCTTTGTGGAAAGCACACAGAGTGCCATTTCTTTTTTTTTTTTTTGTACCTCCATAGTTGTAGTTGCCACGGAGCTGTCAAACAGCTGCAACCTCCAAATGGGATTCAGGCTATTTCCCCAAACTGCCGCTGTGGTATCTCAATGAAGACAGCAACAGATGGTATGGACAGCGTAATAGCACACAAAAAAGTTTTGAGAAGAAAAATGATGTCATCCCAAAATGATACATATCTTTGACATATATCGTTTTGAGAAAAAGAAAACACTATAGCTGAGGTACCACTGATGATTATATCCTCAAAACCTATCTATCCTGTAAACAAAGACCTTAGGAGTCACCCAGCTGTCATTTTGCAAAATGGTGGACGTCTGACTTTGGAATGAAACTTTTCAAATTCAGCTGAAAATATGGGCTTGCTGTGGAAAATGTATGAAACCCGCTGCTGTATATTTACGCACACCCATGTCCTTATTCATATCCACCTTCATCCTGTAAGTTGAGAGCTGTGGATCTGCCAGCCAGCAGATCTGTGGTTCACACCAGCGGGGGAGCTGCACCGTGACGCCGGGCTTCTCCAGGAGGGGGTCCGGGCCGTCGAAGGCAGGGCTTTAGGATGCTCTTGGCACCAGCGCTGAGCCGGCTGATCAAAGACCCGCAGCTAAAGGGGCTCTGCGTGCCCTCTGCAGGGCGGCGACGGGTCAGGAGATTGAATATGTGGGGAGTTTTCAAGGTCTGAATCAGTGAGGAATCACGGTGTTCTTAAATCTGAGATGTTGGCAGAGCCTTTTCTCACGCAACCGCCTTGAACACAACCTGCCTGCTGAAGTTAGAGGAGCGTTAAACATATCATCTTTTAAATCTTTAAGGACTTTGTTTTGTTTTGTTTTTTTACTTTGCTTGTTTTAAACATATGATTGCATTGTTGTTATACAACATGCTGCATTGAGATTTTTGGGGAAGTCCACTTTCCCCGCTGGTTGATTTGGAGCTAATGGTACATTCAAGACAACTGGGAAATTTCCTATACTTCAAAATAGGAAAAATCCATTTCAACGGCCCTCCATCTGGCAATTCCTAGTCGGACACTTGGGACTCTTCTCTGAGGTCCGAGTTCCCCACCATGGAGTTCTGTGACGTCACATAAATGTAAATCAACATGCCGGCGCTCAAAGCGAATGGTAAGAAAACAAAATAACAATGTTTTAAGCTTTTAAACAGACTTTCAAGTTTCTGCTTGTGCATGGCATACTTTAAGATCAATTAATACAGATGGGTACTTGCAAAATTGGAAGGTTATGTAACATTAATGCACAGTGGCCCTTTAGCCAAACAAACTTTCTTTCAGGCGTCCAAGTGGGAAGTATCCCAATTCCCAATTGTCTTGAACGCACCATAAGATGACTCTAAGCATGTGTACCCCTATGTATGAGGATAACACTTTAAGTTGAAGTGATGAATTCTGATAATGAAATAGTGAACTATATGTGGGATTATATAATGTCCGCTAATTGGTGCTGAGCATGGAAAATGAACTTACTGTTATTTTACACATTTTAGTCTTGTTTGTTGTGCCAGAGATACGTTTAAAAGAATACAAATGCGTGGCAATTTGTTGTTGTACAGTGTAGTTTCAAATTGTACCTGATTGGGGATTAGGTTATACTACAGAGTAAATTGAATGCTTCATTGCAGTACCAGTTTGCAATCTGGAAATAATTCAATTTATGCCACAGCACCAGTAAAATGTATTAAATGATATCAAAAGATACTTAACAGTGTTCACATCGTGACCAAGGTGGATGTGTGTTGAAAGGTTACTGATATGGAGCCTAGGGAGCCTTTAGCTTTACTTATTCAGTCCATAAGGAAGACTGACTGCAGGCTTTGAGGTGGAGAAGCACCGCCCACACACATAAATCTGGTGAATGTCAGCGGCGGCTTCTTTACGAGGCGTTGCCGCCATGTTGCCGTGTGGCCAGGCTTAGCAGGAGATTTGTATTTCGGGGTTTTATTTTGCATAGGTTAGTGATTTCATGGAGAAAAGGTTGTTCAAAGGTTACTTCTGTATCTTATCCCCTTGCAGAGTAATTGGTTTAGAAAATTAGTTTGTCCACAGCCCTGGTTTAATTGGAATTAAACACAAATATATGGAATGGTGTGCCGCTCCTGCTGTTTGATTAACTAGGTCTATAAATGTCTGCGAGGTAATCGCATTAGATAAAAGGTGTGTGTGCGCGTGTGTGTATGTGCATGTGTGTGTGTGAATGTGTTCGTGCATGTAGGTGTGAACACATAAGTGTGTCTCCGCTGACCACACTCTCCTGTGTGCACATCAGTTTAGGTTAACCCAATCCACACAAGGTCAGTGCAACATGCAATTAGCTGTAGGACAGAGGACATCATTACCTCATTTTTCTCCATACCTACTAATGTCTAGTCATGTCTATCATGTGTACGCTCTCTCAAGAGAGCCATGAAATATATTACCTGCTAATGTGATATGAATTGCTCATTTAAAGCTCAACCACAGGCCGGTAAGTGAGTAACAGCCTATGGAGTCGTCGTTCAGAGACCGTGTGATAAATTAATCACACCAGATGCTGACATTTATTTCTGATGCCCTTACCTTCTTGTAAATCTCTAATTAACACTGTTGATCCTTGTGTGTTGCTAAATTAAATCAAAGAAGATCTAAGGGATGATTCACAGCCTGTTATTGATAATGGGCTTCAATTAATTGAGCGCTCTTGAAGCATCAATCTTGCCTCAGTGGCAAGCACCTGTTTGAGTAATTAAGCATCATGTGCAGTCAGTCAGATGCATAGCTCCCCTACCGACTGCATCCACGATAAGGATTAAGTACTTTCTGCCATGCAGGTCATGTTCCAGCCATACGGGAAAGCAAAACAAAGCCTTACCATGGTCAGTATGAGATTAAAGCTGCGTTACTGAAGCTGCAAGATTTTTATATATATTTTTCTAAACTACCAGTCAAACGTTTGGAAGTTTTTCATTATCTTGAAGCCATTTTGATCTAAAGGCTTATGCTTAAATGCTTAAAATTTGTTTCTTAGACAAATATTAATAGTTTTGATGTCTTTACTATTATTCTAAAATGTAGAAAATAGTAAAAAAATTAAGAAAAATGTGGTGTGTCCAAACTTTTGACCGGTAGTGTATATTTTCATGTTTTTCCTCATCAGATTAATCACAAAGTGGGTCTGCAGCAGAAAAGAGCTTCCCACCTCGCTAACTGAGATGTCGTTGAATTTGCCCAAATGAAATTCAGGTGTCAGGTATGGTTTCTACTAGTGGGAATAGAAACTTAAGAGGGAAATCCAAAAGTTGCTCTTAAACAGCAGTGAGTGAGCACTCAGTAGCACCAGACATTAGGTTTGCTTGCTTTATTTTTTTCATTTTATTATCATTATATCATCATATTTGTTTTATATAACTGGCAAATACACGCTCTATGAGCATATTTAATAGATAAATAAAAATGCAAGGTGTCAAGTTAACTCAAAGGAAGACATTTGCAGTTTTTGTCAAAAATGTCCGATGTTTTTGCCTCTCTCGTCCCTTTGGTCACCTTTGAAATGGAGCAATCACGAACCGGACGGGTTGGTAAACGAGCGTGCTGTGCGCAGTTTACTGACATGCTGTTAAATGATTTCTGAGTATTGAAGTCCTCCAAATTCAAACAGTTACCCCCTGCTGTCATGTGGAGCCACCAACTTGTGTTTATTACCAACAAACCTCCATTAATATCAAATACAGATCATGATATAGTGAGAATGAATTCATGTAAATCTGGAAGTCCTATGAGGTAAATATTTCAACTTTACCCTTGCAAAAGGTACAGATGTTTTATGGCACCATATAAAGCCTCATTTATTTCTCATTATATAAATTTTTTATTCATCGTAAAAAAAAATATATCAAAAAATCTCTGCCACCTCCAAAGTTTGTCCCTGCCTTTGAGCACTTTAAAAGAGGCAACCTAGTAAGTTACTGTTTCAGCTCTTTCAGTCTTCAGGCATATCCACATATTACAGCTTAATATACCAAAATCCTCAATGTGAGACATTTGAGGTTAATGTCAATACACTATTCTCTGCAGCTGCGAACCATTTGGGGAAGCAACGCAGTGGCCTGAATCACCATCACACCGCTCTGGAGATGGAAAGTGTCTCTTTGCGTTACACAGATTATTGCAGGCTCGTCGGAGGATGGATCGGGGTGTAACTGAGGGACGGTGATATTAAGCTGGGTTGGTACACGGGGGAGGGAGGGAGCGCTCAATGCACCGAGTGACTATAGAGGGCTTGCCTTCAGGGGAGGGGAGGGCTGGAAAAAGGAGAAGGTGAGGGAAAGAGTGGAGCGTGGGGGAAGAGGGATGGGGGGAGGAGTGGAGAAAAAGTGAAGAGAAGAGGGGAGGAGAGAAGGCAAAGATTAGAACCAAGAAGATATAGGGTTGACAAGCGGGGTGGAAGAGGAGTAGAGAGCGAGCAAAGGGAAGACAGAGATGATGTAGAGAACTGAAGAAGAAGAGAAAAGAGGGAAGTTAGGGGAGAAGAACAGGAGGGAGGAAAGGAGGAGGAGAGGGAAACCAAAGGAAGCGTGATTTCTCGGGGCAGATTGGAGTTTTAGTTATACAAATCTCATTGATTGAGTTAAACCTCAGTGGGCGGAGCCAAAGAATCAGTTTTTCTGGCTCAGTAGCATTAGACTGAAGCCCAGTGAAAAAGGCAAGAGGTAAGAGAAGAGGAGGCGAATATTATTATATTCTTTCTACTAACTGGAAAAATACACGGTACGGCACGGTGGCTCAGTGGTTAGCACTGTTGCCTCACAGCAAGAAGGTCCTGGGTTCGAACTCCGGTCCGTCCTAGGTCCTTTCTGTGTGGAGTTTGCATGTTTTCCCCGTGTTTGTGTGGGTTTCCTCCGGGTGCTCCGGTTTCCTCCCACCATTAAAGACATGTATGTCAGGGTTAATACTCCTGTCAGTGCCCCTGACCAAGGCACTGGCAAAATAACTGGAGTTGGTCCCCGGGCGCTGTAATGCGGCTGCCCACTGCTCCTAATGTGTGTATAGGATGGGTCAAATGCAGAGGATAAATTTCCCCACGGGGATAATAAAGTATACAAATACAAAAAATACAAAATACAATCCAAGCATACTTGGTTAGCTAGTTAGCCTAGCAGACCTTCCAAGTTCAAACTAGCCATACAAGCCTATAGGTATTTAGTTAAGCTAGTTAGCTAGCTGCTGACCTTTGACCTTGCAAGATCACAAATACCATGGTCATGAGTGAATGAAAAAAAACATTGCCATTTATATTTTTACTTATACTTTAACCAGTGTTCTTTCTTTGCTATTCAAGTTTGTCAGTTAGCTAATTTGTAGGCTACTCCAAAAAAATGGTTCTTTAGCTCCGCCCTTTGAGGTTTGACTCGACCAATCAGATTGTTTCTGCCTCCAGACAAGCTCTGCCTCTGAGAAATGATTGTACAACTGAAATCTGCTTTCTTGAGAGGAGAAATGAGGAGGAGATAACAGCAGAGGAAAGGTGATTAGTGGAGAGGAGGAAAGGAAAGGGGAGTAGAATAGAGGAAGAAGTGCTGAGAGAAGAAGGAAGGAGATGAGATATAGCTGGGAGGAGAGAAGAAGAAGAAGAAGCAGATAGGGAGCAGAGGAGAGAAAAGAGGAGAACATGGGAGAGCAGGTTGGGGCCTCGGGGATGAAGAGTGAAGTGGCTGAGTGAATAACTAGCATCGGGGGGGGAAGGAGGGGAGGAGGGAGGAGAGGAGGAAAAAAGGAGACGAGCAGAAAGAGTAGAAAAGGAGAGAAAAGAGTGGAGGGCTTGGAGAGCTAGGTTGAGGCTCCGGGGACAAAAGAGTGAAGTGGCTGAGTGAGAGACCGGTGTAGCTGCGGGGATGGCTGCTCCACTGCTTCCTGTGCGCTAGAAAAGAAGGCAAAGATGGAAGTCACTACCTCAGTGAGCTCTCGGGGCCCTAGTCTTTGTGTGTGTGTGTGTGTGTGTGTGTGTGTGTGTGTGTGTGTGTGTGTGTGTGTCAGGGGAAGAAGAGTGTATTTGTCCTGTCATTGAAGCTCCCAGGCCAACCACTAGTGCAGCGTTCCATGGCAAATGACCCTGCAGGAAAGAGCTGCGTTTGGGGTTTTTCATGTGTGTTTAGTGCGTGTCTGTGTGCATGTGTGTGTGCGTGCGCGCTTTTGCGAGTGTGTATGTGTGTGTCTGCGTTTTCCACCGAGTACCGCTGTACCCGCTCTTCAAAAGCAATTACCGACGCTAAAGTATGCTGTGTTTGTTTACTATGAAAGTGACCTGCCACTCAGGATTTCAATTATCATCCTCTCTGCATGTGAACCCCCGCTTACACGCCGAGCGCCAGACAGACAGTGGGAAGAATAACATCACAAGTCTAGCTCAGATAAGGCACCAGACGCCAGGCTCTGGCCACAGTGGATATGACTATATCGAACCAGATAACGGGACCATTAAAACAGTATATGGTGTTTTTCGTAGAGCTGCTGTCATCATCTGCCAGGGAAGCTGCTATCATTGTTTGAGGCGACAACAAGCGAGGGATAAATAAAAAAAAACAAGCAAGGGAGGGAAGGAAATAGGGAAGAAAGTCTAAAATAGTATAGCTTAGTATAGTAAAGTATAGTATAGTATAGCATAGTATAGTATAGCATATGTATTATGTTATTCTTCTAAATTATGCAAATGGGTGAATGGTACAATTCACTTATAAAATTATTTCAGCATTCCCAAGTTGGATTCGACCAATATGGGTTTTTGAAGGCTGATACTGACACTGATATTTTTGGATTGAAGCTGCCAATAGCTGATATTTTTTGCCAATATTTAGTATCTTTAAAAATTGACAATTATGATGCCAAAAATGTCCCTCCAAATTGCAAGTATTCAGTGTTTCCCACAGAATTTTACTCTTTGCAGGGTGGAAAAGCCTCTGATGAAGAAGAAGAAAAAGAAGAAGAAGAAGAAGATATTGATGATTTCTTGTGTGGATACAAAGTGTCACATTAGACTCAATTGAGCTTAGGGGCTTCCCATAGACAACCAGTGTAGTATTGATCAATTATACTACATGCAACATAACCATCATACAGATGACACTGACTGGCTGACATTGGATTGTTAATAACACACACACACACACACACACACACACACACACACACACACACACACACATACACACACAAACATAATTCTAGATGGAATATATGGGCAAGATAATTAAATTATCTTGCCTAATTATTCACAATCAGCCCTGATGAGAGAGAAAGAGAAAAAAAAGAGAATGGAAGGTTATTATGGTGGAATGGGAAAGGCTCAGTGTGAATGTCTGACTGTTAATCACACACATATGTTCATCTAAGCGTCATTTCTTCTTCTATGCCTTCTATGATGAAATGTAAACTAAACTTTAATCTAGTGCATCTGCACTAGATTAAAGTTGTACCTTGACATTTTGAATTTAAGTAGTTATTTTTTTTGTTTATTATTATATATTCCTCAGTTATGGGTAAAAAAAAAAAGTTTCCTTGAAGTGGTTTGTTAAAAAGCATTCCTCACTGAAACCGGCCGTACAACTGCCTACTTGCACTGGAGGTGGGCCTTTAGTTCAAGAAATTATGCTAATTAGCCAAGGTGTGGAAACTTGTCCCCCCACTGTGATAAGTATCTGGTGCATGGATCTATGTTAAGTGTCAACTAAGGGCTTGTTATATTAAAATTCCCTTTGAGGTGTTTTGCATGGCATGGCACACAAGAGTAAAAATGGTAGCAGGATAGTCTAGTGGTGAGAAAGTCTGTTCTGTGACAGAAAGGACACAGGCTCGATCCCTGCAGCAGACAGTTTGTCTATCAACAGGTGTTCTTTAAAGCTGCGCTAAGCAACATTTTCTGACCACTAGAGGGTGACAGAAACCGCAAAACATTTGTAAATAACACACAGCAAAGCCACTGCACTAAGGAGGCCTACGAAGGACAAACATTGCAAAGCACCGTGCATAAAGGCTAACAGCTAAGCTAACCGTACCTACGGAGAAGTGTTGCCGGTTACCAGTCTCACTTTGCCAGATCTTTCTCCCGCTGAAGGTTACGTGTCCCACAGCGACAAGTGAAGAGGTAGGTAGCAGGTTTACTAGTTTAACAAGTTTACTCACTCACTTCATTGATTCCTCCATCACGAGACAATTTTCAGGAAGAGGAGGGGGTGAGCGCCATTTTTAAACGGCGAGGGAGGAGCCAAGCTAGTTAAAAAAAAAAGGAGCTTCGTTCAGGAGCGGAATTTGACAAAAAGCTTTAGAAAAGAGGTGAAAACAGCAACACAGCCGGCCTGCATGTGTGGATACTGGTTTATTTCATTATGTCTCAATGAAATCTCCACATAGCACACATTTGTTTCAGGATTGGTTATAAGGTCTATCGCTTATTGCAGGTTTAAGAATAAAAAACCCTACTCGCTTGCTCTGGTAAATGTTTAAAATGTTAAAAACGTTGTATAGCAGAGGAGTGAGCGGCAGTAGGAGTGCTGCAAACAAACTGCTGTATTAGTATCATGAGTAATAAGCAACCCTCGCCTTCCAGCCAGCTGTAAGTAATTCACTTGAAGTGCGGTGACTAATTCATCTGGAATAGTATCCATCAGTAAAGAGAGCTCACATCACCACGCCACACACTTGAATAATGCAGCTGCTTTGCATGATAATGAGAAAGGCCAGGGATTACACTTCAATCAAAATAAATATCTAATATTGCACAAAGAATGTGCAGCACGTAAACTATATGGATTGAGAGCCATGGGAGCTGTCCAGTCAAAAGAAAGGAAATAGCGTGCCACAGACAGAAATTACCAAGAGTCTGATTAACAGGGGAATACACAGTAATTTGTGCTGGATATTTTACTTTACAACAGACAGGATTAAAATCGCCGGCAATATCCACAATTATTGCAAATCACTGGACGTCCCCTGGTAATATCTGTCCCGTGCGAATACGGGTTTGTTCTACTTTCCCTTCATTGTACGTCCCTCTGGATAGGAGTATCAGCTAAAAACAACAACAAACAAATGTAAATATGTAACGCTGTAACACCGCTGGAGCCAATCAAAGTCAGTCCTCAGGTAGAAACACTCCGCTTCATCTAACGCAGGAGTAAATTTTGAATTAGCTCCACTGGCAGCATGAGCGTGCGTCATGCCAGGAGGCGTAGCACTGAGGGACTGTGACCAGATGGAGGGGGAGCTATTAGTCCCCGCTAGCATGAATGACACCTGTAACATAGGCACTAAAACAGAAAGGTCAGCAGCATCCATCCATACCGCACGCGTTCTCAGAGGAAATCATGTGGGATGAGCGTGAAAACAATAACACGGGCCGGTAACTTCCCCCAGGCAGCTGCGCCGGTCTTCGCTCCCTTTGGGTCTTGGAATTAGATCGCTCTCCGTAGTCAGCGACTTACGGCAGAGCGGTGACTTGATGATGCAAATAGGCCCTGTGGTTATTGAGACGCTGCACTTGCTGATAATGAGCGCCAAGGGCACGATGCCACTCAATACACTGGAGCTAATTTTTTTATGTTGATTGTGTGGAATGACCGTGGAATACGGGGAAAAGAAGAAAATGCTCGTTCCTCCCAAGGGGAAATATCATTGGGAATGCCATCCTCCTGCTATATATATATACTGTATTTTTAAATGTTTTTGTCACCGTTGCTGTAAAACTCAGCTAGTTGTTAAAATATAGACAAACAAAGTGTCTGCAAGTCATAAATGCTGTTTACTAGCCCCGGCAAAAGCCAAATAAACACACTCTCATTACAGATCACCGCTGATGCTGTTCCAGGGCAGCGCATGCCATTAGCCATTAAATCACCCATTCATATCAGTGCCATGTCTATGAATAAAAGCAGAGTAATCTTGTCAAATGGAAAAGAGACACTATTTAGACCCATTTGATATAAACAATCAATAAACAAATCACATAAAATCTGAGCTGACTCAAGCCAGCCAGTAATGTGGCATCATGCGGACCGTGGCTTATTATTTTCACAAATTCAGAAACAAGACAGAAGACTGGAAACTGACTTAAAAAGGTCCTCTTGCCGACGTGTGATACCAAAATATATGATATCTGTTGGAAAATGATCATAGTCCTGGAATACAGTGAATCAAAATCTGGGCTCAGTTTTTACTTATGCTATCATAGCGTATCTACATCTAGAAGCCTTGTTAAAAAATGTATTTTAGGGGAACATTTGTGCGAGGTGGCAAGTGCATTTTGGCAGTGCATGCACCTT